>NC_143550.1:43881666-44193333 GCF_054136105.1 Typopeltis vanoorti
ACTTAATTAGTGATAGCCTTGGGCCATCTATCTCTGATTGGGTACCAGTGGAGATTGAACTGCCCACTCAGTCTCCAAAAGTTAGATAGGGCTAAATGGCCTCGCCTACTCCCCGTATACGGGAATAAAAAGGCGTCAGCTGATTTTTTTTTTAGTGCGTCATCGGGTATAATGTTTCGGTGCTTCATTGACTCATTTCTCATTCAACTCATCCTTCTAGCTATCGTAGGCAAAAATTAAAGATATGACAAATGTAATAAAGAAACAAGAAAAAATGACAAAAATTAGAAAGTTTGTTTGAATCAATAAACAATGACAAATAGAGTATGAGACAATATATGAAAGACCTGTTGGAAGAAGAGAAAAAGGAAGGGTTTGAAACTTGTTACTCTGATACTGAAAGATGGCAGTTCCTAGTTAAGAAAGAGAGCTATAATAGCAAATAATTCAATATGCAAGCTATGTAGAAGAAATGGGTCTGAATTTTTGGATGAATGTAGTGAGACTGCTAGTAGAAAACACGTGTCATTTGAATGGATTTGGTATCAGAAGACTGGAGTAATTATTATTTATATTGATACCTAATACACAGAGTAAATGAGACTAGATTACCAAGGAATAGCGACAAGATGTGTGTGAGTTCAGCTGTGGTATGCAAAATTGACAATGGTATAGATGATCTGGTAAAGGTAAGGAAAATTACGCTTTGGATTCGGAGTTTTTATTTAGTTAGTTATTTATTATAGAGTGTGTCTGTGGACGGAAAAGATAAAGTTACTTAACCAGGCCACGTATTATTATTATTATTATTATTATTGTTGTTCCGGGCAACTCCAACGAGTCTACAGACTCATCGAGGGAGGCCCTAACATCATGTCAAGAACAACTACTCGACATTGACAAGGTATGATATCTATCATACCTTGCCTTGAACTCATTCACGGTCGTAGCACCCACAACAGACTCTGGAAGCTTATTCCACTCATTCGCCACTCTCCAAGTAAAAAACGTAGCTCTAACACCCTTGTCAACCACACTCTTGCCCAGCTTCCATGCATGGCCCCTAGTCCTCCCACCACCAGTCATATTTTCAAAAATATCTTCTGGATCAATCTTGTAGAAACTCTTCAGTAATTTGAATGTCTCAATCATATCACCCCTCCTTCGCCTATCGTCCAATCTCTGCAACCCACAAATCTTCAACCTATTCTCATATGGTTCATTCCACAGACCTGCTATCATCTTGGTCACTCGTCTCTGGATTCGCTCCACTTCCTCCCCATCACGCATAAACCCTGGTGCCCATAACTGGGCACAGTAGTCCAGATGGGGTCTTATCAAGACTCAATACACAGGAACAACAACTTGATTGCCTCTGCACGTTAAAGTATTTTTCAGAAGCCATGTGATTTGATGAGCTGATTTAGTCACTTTTGCAATATTCCCCTTCCCCTAAACTTCAGTTCCCTATCCACCAACACTCCCAAATCCCTGGCCTCATCAATCTCCTGGAGTACGGTTCCACCAATGCGATATACTGCTGCTATTCTTTTCACCCCAAAGTGCATAACCTTACACTTTGGCACATTAAATTGACATCCATTTTTTCTAGCCCAGTCCTCCAAACTATCCAAATCATCCTGTAAAATTTTGACATCCTGTGCACTCACAATTGCTCTACCCAACTTTGCATCATCAGCAAACAAGTAAACACTTCCTCTCAAATCCTTTCCTATATCATTGATGAACAAATTGAAAAGCAGGGGTCCAAGAACAGAGCCCTGGGGCACACCACTAGTCACAAGCCGTCTTTTAGACTCCACTCCTGAATAAACCACTCTGTGGTATCTCTCCATCAACCACCCTCCTATCCATCTCACCAACCCTATATCTATCCCCATCTGCTCCAGTTTACTGATTAGGGTTCCATGTGGTATCCTGTCAAAGGCCTTGGCAAGGTCCAGTAGTATCACTGTAAACCCATTACCCCTCTCCAGTTCAGCCGTCACTGTATTATAAAATGTGTGCATGTTACTGAGGCATGATCTACCCTTCACAAACCCATGTTGTTCCCCATACAATATCTCATTTTCATCTATCCAATCCTGTATTCTTTTCTTGACTAATTTCTCTAAGACTTGACAATGATTTCTGATATGCTAATCGGTCGGTAATTTACAACAGCAGTCTTGGATCCACATTTATGCAGTGGAACTATTTCCCCCTCTTTCCACTCCCTTGGGACTAACCCAAATCCGAGACTCAAATTAAACAAACTGGTCAAAGGTACTGACAATTCTTTAGCTGCTTCTCGTACGACACGAGCTGGTATACCATCCAATCCCACGGAGTATTGATATTGAGGTTATGCAATAGACCAGCGCTTCCCAAACTGTGGGCCGCGGCCCCCTTGGGGATCGTAGGTTTTGTTGAGGGGGGCCGTGAAATAATGAAAACAAATTTAAAATGTTTTAAGACTAAGCTGATTTTTTTTATTTTAAAAATAACGTTTTTAACTTTTATTATTTATTATTCATTAAGCGCCTCCGTAGCGCAATTGGAAGAACGACGGTACATTGCGCCCTTCGATTGGAATAGGCCTAAGTTCGATTCTCGTCGCGATGGGAGGAATCTTTATCTGGTCGATTTCAATCGATGGTGAGTTAGCCGATCTCATACGGTAGCAGGGTTTTTTCTCCCGGAAACTCAAGTTTTTCATCCCGCATACATACAAATCGGCACTTTAGAACACACACAATTTACTGACAAAAATTACTAGTTGTGGTGGTGTTGGAGGTGGGCGGTAGATGGCGTTGATTCGTAGTAGAGGTAACGTGTAGAGATAGTTGAAGATGTCCTCCCGCGATGAGTCTTCGGACTCCTTGGAGGTATCAGGAATAATAATAATTTATTTTTTGTTATTTTTTATATTTTAATGGAAAATTCACAAACTTTGCTTCCTGCGTATTTCGGCGATTAATGAATATTAGTAAATATTGCTTATTCATATGTTTCATTTCAAAGCAGTGGTTAATTTTATTTACTTCGAATGCTCTCCAGGGAAGCTCCAAATCTTCCTGTCCGTTTCATCACGCGTTCGTAATCAGGGACTGTTGATATTGACTTTATATATACATATCAAAACTCGTTTTATATTATCACTATCACCCGAGCTAGTTTTCTGTTACCAATAAAAGTTTCGCATATACTTCACACATGACAAAAAGCTTAAACAAGTTCATGTGGGGAGATAGTAACTCTCTTGCAGTGGTAAACAACATCCCTCCCTAATAGACACTATACTGCAGAGGCAATAAAAACAAGTACTTTTATTATGCCAGTGAATAAGGTATGAGGAGTCTGTGTAATATATTTCTCAACAAATAGTGCGATTAGAGACAACTGGGATAAAAACAAACTAATTAACGAGTCACATGTCCCCTCATACAGAAACTATGCTGTATAGACTGAAACAAAACCATATGTTGCATGGGCAAACACAGCATCTAACTAAAAACTATTGTTATTAATTGGATGTGTGTGAGTTTGATGTCGCAAGGCAGCAATAAAATTCAACCGAACGTGTTAAAATTCGTAAAAGTGTTAAAACTAAATAATATATATATATATAATGAATGTTATGGCAGTTTAACATATGGAATTCGGTTAAAGAGAGTTAGCATTTCAACTCAATTGTCAGCTATGATTTTATCTTTAGGTCGCGCGATCTTTTGTTAATATCGCACCAATCATATGCACGTTTTAATAATCTGCCTTTGCTGTCTGTTTCGCGTTAGGCTTAATTACCGTACAGGGAGAAAAGTCACAAAAGAGAAGCATGTTCCTGGTCCGGGGATTCCCTTATTCAGGTAATATTCACTAATTTCAAGTTGTTAGTCTGTGGTGTGTCAATATCGGTAAGTGGTGATATTATTTGATCTATTCTACGTTAAAAAATTTAACCCTGAGATGGATAAGTGGCTGATAAGAAATAAAATAAAAAAAATTCCCGCGAACAACCAGAAGAAGCAGAAACAGACTCAAAAAAAAAAAAAAGGACAGTATTTCATATTTTACCAGAACAGCCCGAATCGTCTTCAGAACCAAACGGTAAGAGGCAAAAAATGTAATATATGCATTTGATTTTTGCAATATTCGCTGTGTATGTTTTGTATTGAATATAAATACAATAAATATTATAATAATATATCTCTCTATTACGATTTTTTTCGAGGGGGGCCGTGAAATATTTTAATTTTTGCAAAGGGGGCCCTGACATCCAGAAGTTTGGGAAGCACTGCAATAGTCTACTCACCTCTACTTCATTCACCACAATTCCCGTATAATCTACTGGTTTATTCGTTTCTGCAATGTCACCACCTGGTCGATATACTCTTGCAAAGTGCTCTCAGTAATTCCACTACATTAACTAATTCGGTTACCTCCCTACCATCGGCATTCTTTAAAATCATTCTGCCATGTACATTTTTCTTTTCACTTACTATATATCTAAAAAACTGTTTAGGATTCTCTTTAGCCTGCATGGCCAATGTTCTTTCGTATTTCGTAATCCTATTTTGCTTTTCTTACCACGCTCGTTACCCTTCTGGTCTGCGCTTTATATCGTTCGTGTACCTGCCGGTCACCTTTCTCCTTAAATTCCCTCCATAGTTGTTTCTTTTTTTGCAGCTCAAGCTTAATAGTGTTATTCATCCATTTAACCCCTACTTGATTTATTATTCGGACTCTAGGTATACAGTCAGCCATTGCTTCATGCAAACATTTCTTAACTGCCTCCCATGCACTATCAACTTCTAGTCCTTGCAGTTGTACATGCCATGGCACTGAACCAATCAAGCTCCTATGCTTGTCATACTTTCCGGCCCGATAATTCCACATGTACCCTGTCTTAATTGAAAATTCTACACCTTTAGCCACCTCCCAAGTCAAGACCCTATGATCACTCTCACCAGTTGGTGGCAATGTGGTCATATTTGTTACAGCCAAATCCTCAGATGTAATTACTAGGTCAAGCACTCTCTGACCCCTAGTATTTTCCATTACATGCTGTGGCAGATAGTTATCCCTTAATAACAGCATAAAATCCAATTCCTTCCTCCCGTGTGTCCTCTCCTCACTCCAATCAATGCGACCATAGTTGAAATCTCCAATAATAATTACCCTCCTTCCATTCATTTCTTCTATTTGCTTGTGCATACTGTCACCACCATCTTTTTCATCACCTGGTCTATAGCAGCACTCAATTGTATATTTAGTTCTGCTAGCCACAATCTCACACCAAATGGCCTCAAATGTGCTCTTTTCTCTATCCTGCAATTAAACTTCTATTCTCCTTGGCTGTAGCTCATCAGCTATCATCAACAATACTCCTCCCCCCATTTTATTCTCCCTGTCATTCCTGAACACACTATATCCATCACATTCAATCCCACTAGCTATATCGCTAATACCAATAACCTGTGGTCTGGAAGTGCCAACCATGGCCAAAAACTCTTCCTTCTTGTTCCTAATACTACTAGCATTAATGTACATGAATTTAAGACCCCATTAGCCCAAACCCTACCTTGATGCCTTATATTAACTATCCCACTCTGATTTGTTGTCCTTATTCGCTCGGACATATTATAATCATTCATACATTCAACTGCCTCCCTAAGGACCCCCCTTAATAAGTCTAGTTTCCCTGAATTTGCACATCCACTACATTCAGCAACACTTTCTCAAGTCTTCTTAAACCGTAACCATTCAAATGCAAGCCATCCATCTTATATAGATCCTTTCGCCCATCGAACTCACTCCACAAATTCCACACCACTCGTCATACATAACCCACTCATAAAGTCATTCGCAATTATGGCCCTCCTTTTAAACATTTCACTGTCATACCGTGGCAAAAGACTAATCATTCTAACTTTCTCACTCTTTTCTTTTGCTACCTCAAACAATTCATTCAGGTCTTCTATCATTTACATTTTATCTCCTTTCAAATTATTCGTACCTGCCACAACAATCATTTCTTTCAATCATTCCTTTTGCTCTCTAATAGCCTCAGTTACATCCTTTATGGTCGCACCAGTTTGGTACGATTTTGTCAATTCCTCTACTAACACACCTCGTACTAACGAGTCTCCATACTGCACTCTATCCTTCATTTTGTTCATGTTCACACTCATACGCCTATTTTTCCTGTCATTCTTTTTATTATTGGCTGGTTCAATCAGTCGACTTTTGCTCATACGTTCTAGCTGCTGTTTTTCTCTTTGTATCACACCATTCAACAACGCGATCTCACTCATTGCATCTATCTCATCTTTTTTATTCTCTGTAAAACCATTAATACTATCATTCACACTCTCACAATTCTCTGGTACTACCTCGCCGTTTCTTGTCATATCCCTATTTTCTTCATTCTGAAGTTTGACAAAAATATCACACTCACGATCCGAAATACACTTCAATTCCTCATTCTCCCTACATTTTCTACACACATACACTCCTTTATTATTATCTAACCACACTCTTCAAAGCGTACATTTCGCAGATAGTACACTGAATCATCTCTTTACCTTACCGTTGTTGAAAGAAGATGGCGAACCATCATTACTGGTCGCCATTTTCCTTCGTACTGGAGCCATACTTACTAGTAACGTATTTTATCAAATTATAAATTATAAACACCAAAAACACATAAATAGACGCACTACGATACGCAAGGCAAACAAAACTACGCAATAATAAAGTAAATTTATCAACGATAACTGAAAATAACGCTTATCTTATCAGGAGCTTTCACGAACACTACACAACACAAATCCCTCTAGCGGCGACTTCCCGACATAGATTATGTTATAAAACACTTTAGCACACTAACTACACTAATAAAACTACAATAATATACTAAAATTACACAATTAAATCTAACAAAGTATTTAATAAATCAACAAAAATCACAAATCTTTCAGGAGCTCTCCGACAGTACATCTCTTCACCAGCTAGCCTCGATTTTGGAAGGGTAATATTTAAGCATAGGTAAAAATTTAGCATAATGAAATATTCAAAGAGCAACAGGAACAAAGGTGTTGAGTTACTTTGGTGAATACGTTATGTACTAAGATTATTGGCATCATTGAAACCTGGCTATCAGATTCAGATATACTAACTGGAATCAAGTCTTTTAGGAAGGATAGAAGAATTAGAAGAAGAGAGGGGATTCTCTTTATGCTATCAGATGATTCGGGTATGGTTAGGTTAGGAATTTATAAAATAAATATCGGTAATAATGTCTCTTGTAGCAGCGAGTTTGAGGCTATATGGTCGTAAGTATAAGCTAACATGAAATGTATTGTAGATGCTACTACAAAACTGGTAGTTCAGCTGTTGGAGATGTAGAAATACTTTTACAAGTTACCCTGTTGCGTACGAAACGAGCAATCATTATGGATGGCTGTCTTATATTATTTAAACATTGATTGGGTAGATGAGAAATCTGATGATAAGAATGAAAGAGAATTTATGAGCTGTTTGAAAAACAACTTCCTCAAACAGCATGCGAAACAACGAAATCGAGAAGTGAAAACATGTTAAATTTCATTATAGCATCAGAAGGGTTCTCTGTTAAGAATGTGACTGTTTTGCCATCTGCTAATGACAATAATCAAGCCTTACTGTCCTGGAAAGTAGTTCACTATATGGATGTTCCAATTAGGACAAGTTATATGGAAAACCACAAAGCTAGAAATAATGATCATCTCAGGAGAGTAGATCCCGAGTGTTTGAAGAATAAATAGCGTGGAAGTGAAAGGGGTGTACAAGTTTATTAAGCAAGAAATTCAAAAGAAGAAGTAGATGACGTTGAAGGAATATTGTTAGAATAAGAGTTGGGTGGAGTTATGAAATGTATAAAGCGCAGGTCAGAATAAAGGGAAAGCTAAATCAGAAGAAATTTGCTCAGCATTCTAAAGGCAATTCATAACAATTTTATCGTTATGCCGCAAGTAAAAGAAAGAATGAATTTGGAAGAATAACTTTACTGAATGAGATGTTAGCTTCATGTAAGAAGATGATGGAGCTGTTGAAATAATGAGTATTCTCTTTGCTACGATCTTCCACAAGTGTATGTAACATTGCATAGTGCTTCTACTACATTGGATAGAAAGAAAAAGGACAATATTGAAGAACTATTACATAATTTCGAAAGAATTCGCTAGAGAGACAGATGGGAGATTCTCACGCAGTGAAGGAATGTTCAGCCAAATTGAGCAGTTCCTTGACATTTTTATATAACTTGAATCTCAGCTCAGGAACGATACCACCAGGAATGGAAAGCCTGATAGCTCATTACAAGGGCAGTACAAAAACGGATGTATTAGTATCTCTGGAGGAAGTGAAGCGTTTAGAAATGTTGGTAAAAACTCGCATACAGAAATGGGTTAACAGACAAGCTATACACAAGCTTTCTTTAGTAAACACAAGAAAGAAACTATATGGGTTAACGAAAGGAAGGTGGTCTTTTTGGAATTTTAGCAATTTGCTCGTATTTAATAACAATGTTAAGGTTAAGTTAGATAAAGGGAATGGATACTTTATGACACTACAAGTTTTGCTTAGGCATTTGATAGAACATCACATGAAAGGCAGTTGCACAAACTGGAGAATATGAGATTGAAATATAAACTCTTGACCTGGATAAGTGGATGAGTAATGGATAAGTGGTAGAAAGTGAAATATGGTGGGTGTGAATATAACAGATTTAAGGTGATCAATAACATCAATCCTTGGACCGTTGTTGTTCAATCTACACAATAATGAAATTATGAATATACATTAACGATATTGTCAGTAACAGCAATGTTCTTTGGAAAGAACTTGGAAATCTCATATACGGGTAATGGACAAAATTGGAAACACTGAGCTATCGGTTCACGTTATCAGTGGTTGCAATGCAGCGTCTACGATGCACCAAACATAGATGCAGTTGATATGCAAATATACTCCCGACATTTCTAAAGATCTGTGTATAAAGGCAAAAGGAGGTTTTCGCCGCTTATTGCATGTTAAAAGGGAATCCAGAGACGAGCTCAGTGACGTTGAAAGGGGCATTATTGTTCGAACCAGACTGACAGGTGTATCTGTGACCAGAGCAACTGAAAGTGCATATGTTAATCGAGGAACAGTCTCTCAAGTTAAAGCAGTCGACAGGATAAACATCATTAACGAAATGCAATAGTGGATGAAAGCGCTTACTGCAACAGAGGGACATCCGAGCATTAATGCGCTCTACCACGAAAAATAGGAGGGGTACTGCTTAGCAATTGTGTGAGAAATTCAACACCGGTCTTGAGAAACCCATTTCAAGAAAAAACTCTGTGCCAAGAAGTACACAGGGTTGGATATCGCGGCGAGGTTGCTTTACACAAACCTTTGATCAGTTCCGTCAACGCACGTTTTCGCGTACAATGGTACAAAGATCACAGGGCAGTGGACTCCACAACATGAAGGGCATGTGATATGGTCCAATGAATCCACCGTCACACTTTTGTTGCAAATGGACGAATACGTGTGTGGAGTCAGCTGAAGGAAGCATACCAGCCAGAATGCTTGTTTCCAACTCGGAAAGGTTTTGGTCATTCTGTATGGTCTAGAAGCACATTCTTATGGCTGGGTTTAGGTCTACTTGTTGTTTCGGAAGACAATTTGATGTTGCACGTCATCTTTAACAAGTGATCATCTTCATCCAATGCCGACACACTTTTGTCCTATGCAGCAAGCTAGGTTTGAACAGGAAATTGCTCCCATTCCTCGAACAAATGTGGTCACCAAGTGGTTTGTGGAGCATGATGGTAAGGTGTGTGGTCTGTTATCATCATCCCAATTGCTATACTCAAATCTTATTGAACATTTATGGGATATTTTGGAACGAGCTCTTGGGCAACGTTTCCCACCTCCGAAGAACAAAGACGAAATTATCCAGTTTCTGTCGGAGGAATGGTGTAAAATTCCTCCTGTTGAGTTCCAAACACTGCCAGAATCTCTTCCTCAAAGTATACAGGCTGTACTATTCAGAAATTGCGGATATTCACCATATTAATCGAAACGGGTTACTGTTTTCCCCCCTTTTTTTGTCCATTACCTGTAAGATGCAATCTTTATAAGAGTTTTTCAATTTTTCAAGAACTGATACCCTTTTTGATACAAAGATCTCAGGGATTTAGACTATGTAGATATCTTTACTACTTACTTGCGTATTATTTACTAAGTACTGACTGACTATTCAGCATGATATGTGAAGTTGACTATGATATGAAATAATTTCTAAATAAGGAGAGAAAAAATCGCAACCAAGGAATCACAGAATAAAGTAAGGATATTATTAACACATACATCAACACACATTCCTCTTTTCAGGCAGAAAAAAAAAATAGGGCTTATATGTTTGGGAAAGGTGAAGTGGAGACTGCTTTGTAAAGAAGGTGATGGATGTCTTTCACTAAGACAAAGTATATATATTGTTTTGTGGACTTCAGATTATTATTATTATTATTATTATTATTATTATTATTATTATTATTATTATTATTATTATTATTAAAAGTAGTGGCCCACTAGAAGAACTTTTTCTGAGCGTATTTTGAATCGGTTACTGAGTTAGTTGATCTCTGGCAACGAAAAAGGTTTTTTTTTTTCACGGAAATTCGAGTTTTTCGTTCCGTAAACTGAAGAAAATTGATCGTCGAAACCACACAATTTTCAGAATAATATATTGTGTTGGGTTAGGGAACACGAGATGGCAGTACTTGTTAGTCGTCTCCTCACTGCGCTCCAATCAAATTACTGATAGCCTTGTACCAGCTATCTCTGATTGGCTACCAGTGGAGATTGAACTGCCCAATCAGCCTCCAAAAGTTAGATAGGAGTAAAACGGCCTCGCCTGCTCCCTATAATAAAAGGAGTTAGCTGATTTTTTTCTGAAATAACGCCTCCGTAGTGCAATGGAAGAGCGATGGTACATTGCGCCCTTCGATTGGAACAGGCCTAAGTTCGATTTTCGCCGTGACGAGAGGAATCATTTGTGGACTTTTTCAATCGAAGGTGAGTTAGCCGATCTCATACAGAGGCAGCAGAGTTTTTTCTCCCGGAAACTCGGATTTTTCATCCCACATACTGACAGATCAGCCCTTCAGAACACTCGCAATTTACAGACAAAAATACTAGTTGTGGTGGGCAGTAGTTGACGTTGATGGAGATGACTGGTAGTAGAAGTTCGGTGTAGTGGTGGAGACAGTTGTATAGTGGGTGTCCTCCAATGATGAGTCTTCGGACTTCTTGGAGGTGTCACGAATAATAATAATAATAATAATAATAATAATAATAATAATAATAATAACTGATATACAGTCAAAACAAGATATCATTTAAACAACAATTTGACTGGTGATACAGAACAATTCAGATTCTACTCAAGAATCTAAGAATAGTCTATCAGTAGCGTTGTAAGATATGGACTGTTCCAAGTAATGCTGTTTTTATTAGATCATATGAGGTCACTTCGAAATCATCAGCTAAGCTAACGCCTATGTTGTTTCCGTACAGGGAGTAGGCGGGGCCGCACTTCGTTGATGTTTAATTGCTGTAAATAGTTGGACAACTTCCTTGAAATTGCACCAAGTGCACCGATAACTATTTGGATGACGTTGGTGTGTTTAAGCCACAGCCGGCCAACTTCGATTGTCAGATCTCGATATTTAGTAATTTTTTTCAATTCTTTGTTGTTAATGCTGCTTTATCGCTGGGTACTGCGATATCGATAATCTAAATCTGTCGATGTTCGATAATTGTGTTGTCAGGGCTACTGTATTCCCAATGCAGACCAGTCTGTATTCTAAAGTCCGAGAAAAGTTTGCTGTTTCTTTTCCAATACTGTCTCTCTTTCATGCTGCCACCAGTTATGAGAAGTAGGAAAGCCATATTTTTGCATACATGACAATAAATTATTTTGGCATGTATGTCAAATAGCTGCAAGCATTAATGAGTCCTTGCAGCTGTCTTGCTGCAATCACTGATTAGATGTTCTACATCTTTCTGATCGCATAATCTGAATTTCCTGTTATTATTGATGTTCAAAATTTTTGCTTTGATTGCATTAGTTTGTATTGCCTGTTCTTGAGCTCTTTTTTTTTTTAAAAAAAAACAAACATTCCAGTTCGATAATCAGTAATACTTAGGCTGACCATATTTCCTTGAGACAAAAACGGGACATTGGGATGGCAAAAACGGGACAGGGGTCATGTAATATTCTATATTCATGAGAAAGTAAAACGATAAAAAAAAAATTATTACATAAACACATTATTTTTGCCACGTCTTTTGCAACTACCAAAATTGGTATTGGTGTTATCTGCACACAAAACAACAACAATTTTGTTTGGTAATGCAAATTTGTCACTTACTTCTTTCAGCATAGCACACTGTATGTCGGATGTTTTGCCTGGTAAGGAAATAAGGTCTATAATTTTGTCTTGAACACCATAATTTGGCAAAAAATTACCGCACAACGATTGGAAAAAAGTTTTATGTCTTTTTGTTTGATGCATCTAAACTGACTGAAATGCTTTATGTTTTATTCAAATCCTATATTACTTCGCCCAATATGTGGTGATAAAATGTTGGTAAATCCTGCTTCTGATTTGGTACATGCTAAAGAAAATTTTGCTTCATAAAATTTATTTATCAATGCCGACAAGCAGTCATTTTCGCGAAAACTTTGTCCGTGATTCACAGTATAATAAGAAACAAAAGCTTCACTTGCTGCAATTTTATTGCTTTCACCATATTTGGCCATACCAATCACCATGTCTCACCATAAATGTGCTAATGTTTTTAACGGAAGCCAAAGTGTTTTCAGCATCCTTATGTTTCTGGCTACGTAGATGTTGGTTGATGTTTCTTCTGCCTTCATGAACAACGATAAAATGGACATTATAATGTTGGAATACCACTTTTGTTCCATCACTACAGAGCTTGTCCATTTTAAGAAATTTGAATTCTTTCCGGAGATCGTCATTAAAAACTGCAGTTCAGTTTCGCCTCTTTGACATTGCAAGGATAGACTTAAAGCTTCAAAAAATAAGACTTAACACTTCAAAAAATATGAAATTTAAACCACAACCATTGTATAACAAACCCCCCGTGTTAACATACAGACAAAACAATAACTAAGGCTAGCAGAACAGACGTCGCGTCTGAGGTGCGCAAGTGTTGCCAACATAATGCGACTCCATGGTTATACAACTTACTGATATCTATGATATTGATATACGATTATAGGTTATGAAGAATAATTTATGACTGACCATAAATTATAGTTTTTATTAAAAACGGGACAAAATTGACATTTTTATTAAAACGATGGGACAGCCGAGAAATATGAAAAAAAAAAAAAAACGGCACTGTCCCGTTCAAAACGGTACGCGTGGTCAGCCTAGTAATACTATAGTGAGATGGGAGAGCAGGGAGTCAATCGCAAGTGTGGACGGAGTAAAACAATCAGTGAACGGCATCGTAGGTTGCTATGAAGGATAATATATAAAAACAGCCGTTCGTAGGCCGACACCTTGAATGCAGAGCTCCAGGTATCGAATGGAACATGAACCTGCTTAAAAGTATTCATAACCGAGGCTCATAACATGCGTTTCCATGGTACGACCGGAATATATGCAAGCCCCACATTACCCGAACCAACATACAGCATCACGTTCAGTGGTGAAAGAACGTGTAAAGTGGGACGTGGAAGCTTGGAAAGGTGTGCTTTTTGGAGCAACAAATCATGTTACGCCCTCTACCAAGCAGATGGATGGGTGTGGTTATGGCGAATACCCAGTGATCGTCTCTTACCACAGTATGTAACTCCAGCTATGAAGTCGGTGGTGGCAGTGTGATGATACGGTGCTTCTTTTTCCTATTTGGTCTCGTACCACTCGTTTGTACTGCCAAGAATATTGAACTTCAAGAAGTATCTGAACATTTGGACAGTGCCATGCTTCCTACTTTGTGGCATTTGTACTGAATTGACCATTGTCTCGTTCAGTAAGACATTGCACAGTGTCATAAGACAATTGCTGGAACTGCGTGGTTTTCTGGGTACGAACGTCATCACAACTGCTCTCCAGAGAGCCCTGATCTCAACCCTATTGAACATCTGTGGGATGAACTGGAGCGTCTGGTAAGGGCAAGGAACTTTGCCCCACATTTGGAATTTTGGACCAAGAATGGTCTAATATTTGTGGCGTTTGTTCATGAAAAACGCAGAGAAGAAAGTTTCTGTTTCTGCTAAGAAACGGAAACGCTACTAGGAAGTGAAAAAGAAGGATATTTGTCAAATCGAATGTTTTTAGTATCGTGTACTGAACATTAAAACTTTTTATTATATAGGCATATACAGCCCCTTGAAGGTAATAAAATTTCTTTGGAACCTTTTATACTGCGATGTGATATAAACATTTACAAGAAGAAGCTATTTACACAATATCTACTGGAAACGTTTCTATTCACTTACCAACACACACACACACACACACACACACACACACACACACACACACACACACACACACACACACACACACACACACACACACACACACACACACACACACACACACACACACACACACACACACACACACACACACACACACACACACACACACACACACACACACACACACACACACACACACACACACACACACACACACACACCTTGAAAAGAACTGAAACCTCATATTTTTTCTGACTTCACCCATACGTATATTTCGAGCATGATGCCAAGTTCTGCAGCAGATTTTGGTGAGGCTGGTTTCCCCTGTGAAAATTTTCGGGTCATATTCTATGATTTGCAAAATTTCCACTGTATCTATAGTATAAGATTTCCTTACCAGTTTGTGTGCTTCTGTCATTTTCCCTCTCCACTCCTCTTTCTATTTCTCGAACTTCGGATGAGACACTTCTTCAGTCTATGTTCAAATGCAATTTCTGCTGGATAGATTTTACATTGTTTACCCGCCGCTGGATTTTTCCAATTATTTCCTCATTTCCATTTAATTCAGGTGACCATATCTAATGACAGTAGTTCGTAATGTAGATTTATCAATGGAGAAAAACTCCCCATCTTATGTAATGTTTTAAGGCATCACCACCTTAGCAACGTGGCTTATAAGCTGAAACGTAGTGTCCACATCATCGCTAATCTATCTCTAGCTTTATCAAACACTTCTAGTAAATTTCCATTTGTATAAAACTTAGTCTTTAACGTGATCCTTCCAAAATGTAGAACCTTGTATTTACCGAACTAACAAAGCTAAACTGATAACCATTAACACCCATAAAATCGATCTCGTTCAGTCATCCTGAAAGGACTCTATGTCAGGTATATCCGTTATCACCAGATCCAAGTCTCTATCATCTGCAATAATTGAATGTTTTCCCTAACAAGCTCTTCGTTGACATTAATATAGAGGTTAAACAGAAGTGGTTTAAGACTAAAACCTTTTGATGTCTCACGACTTACTCTCATTCTTCTAAACTTTGCTTCTTTATACATTCCTGTGTGATATTTGTCCAAGCTAATTTTGCACACCTATCCCTTTGAGTTTTTTTTTTTTCAAAAAATCTCCTGTATGAAATTTTGTTAAATGTCTAGGTGAAATACAGAAGGATAATGGAATATTTACTCCCATTATCCACCTCTGCAGTCATTCTATTGTAAAACGTGAGTAAGTTGGATAGGGACCTACCTTTAGCGAAGCCATGCTGTCCTCTATTAAGGATAAAACTATTTTTTACCCACCTCTGGATAAGAGTTCTCACCAGTCTCTCTACTTCCTTAATGACTATTCTGGAGATGCAGACTGGTCTGCAACTGGTGCATCACTTTTAGTCCCACCCTCGTATATTAGAATTTTCTTTCCCATTTTCCTCTCATTTGGAATTGTGTTAGTGCTGAGACACAGATTAAATAACCAAGTAAAATATATAGCTATTTCATTGCTTTATCACACATGCGCATATCTTACCCAGACGTACTGCAGTGTATGCACGAAACTCTTTGCAATGTTTTTCACACTTCTTCTTCTATCTTTTCATTTAGATCTATCTCGGTCTCCACAAAAAATGTATATCTTAGGAAAGTGATTACTTAATAAATCAGCTATTTCCTATCCATTGGACATTTCCTGCTATTTGTATTAACTAAGATTATCTTTTGATGTTTTTATTATTATTATTATTATTATTATTATTATTATTATTATTATTATTATTATTATTATTATTATTATTATTATTTTGACAGCAAAAGTGCGATAACAGATTTCATATGACCTGTTCAGGTAACTTATTTTCATAGTCTGATTTCAACTTCTTCACTATGGTTGTCTCTTGCCTAACCCGTTCTTTATCTCGAAATCCGGAAATTCAAATTTTTTCATCCCTCAAAAAAGGAAACCTACGAGAAGAATACAAGCAGTTTACAAACATAATACATTGGCATCATAGTCTTAATTGCTTCCGCCGCAAATCTAAAACAACAAACGACTATGGTGCATTAGATTTCTCACCATATAGGCTTCATAATATTTCTTTTCCATTATATATTTTTTTTAAATTATATTTTTTCCATACTTTTTTCTTTTCCATAATATTTTCATTAAAGTTTTATTCATCCATTTAGCTTCCCTGCGACTAATTGTCCTAACTCTGGGAATGTAGCCAGATCTTCCTTCAAAGATCCCCCAACCACTTTGATGCACTTACAGATTCCTCTACCAGGCAGTATCTCATACCACATCATAGCTGAAAGCTGTCTTCTCAATTTATTATAAAACCATCTGCTGTATGATTCAGATTATATCCTCTTTTGAACAAAATCTAATCTGCTTTGCAAGTACGTATCTAAAAAATTCAGAATTATTTTCAACATTTAGAGGAATAATAATTACCTCATTTACAGTCAGATTCTCAGATGGTATTAATAATAACTAATCCTGAATTAAAAGGTCTTTCAAGCCTGACCTGCGAAATGGACTTTTGTAATCATAATTTAGAATAAGATGATTATTCTTAAGCCCAAATAATAATAATAATAATAATAATAATAATAATAATAATAATAATAATAATAATAAAATGCGTGTGTTCCCCTGACCGTTTTGTCTAGTTTCGGGATGAAAAATTGGATTTTCCGGAAGGGAAAAAAATACAACAATTGATATTTCAGTTTGAAACTGGTTAACTAACTTTAATTGAAAAGCTCTCTTTTGCATGTTCTTCGTATCCTAGACAGGATTCGAAGCCAGATATTTTCCAACAAAAGGCCTTCTTTGCAATCGACTGAGCTAAGCTACCGATGGTGTTCACGGATGTTATTACCAGAGCTAACATTCTTGAACCACGTGCTCTTTAAGAAAGGTGTCCTTCAGTAACTCTATGCATTTTTATTCTTTCTTTCCTGTTGTAAGATTTTTTTCTCTCCTCTCTATCATCCCATAGTTTCCAATGGAATTTATAGTACTTTTCAATTGATCATTGTCTACAGCAGCAGCACTCAAATATGATAAACATCTTACTAAACAGCTTCAAATCGCTTTGGTCAATGTCAATCGCTTTTAATCGTCGGATGCAATTATCTGTGATTACCAGTACTGTTCTTCCTTTTTTTTTACTCTGTCTGTCTTCCCTGAACATACTGTACCCATTGCATTCTATAACTGTAAGTATATTCTCTTCAGTCCACCAGATTTCACTAATGCCAATTGTTGTGGTAAATGGCTTTTCTAATGACATGTATTCTTCGCTTCTATTCTTAATGTTTTCGGCATTAGAAATGCTAGACCCAGAGGCTGATGATAATTCAAGAAAATCTTGAAACCAGAGTGCTTCAAATAAGCAGAGAGAGAGAGAGAGAGAGAGAGAGAGTTAATTTATGAACTAAGTTTCCATTTTTCACGGCTATTGTCACATTTTATCCAATTTAATAATCTATTTCTCTGTTCCTGAGTATGTCCCATAAATATCATCATTCCATTTCTCACTCATTTGTCATCACAATCAGAATGATGTCCATCACCTTAATATGAACGTTCAGGCTCTCACGAATACTTTTTTCCTCACCCTGGCATGCAGCCAAACCCTTGACTCAACTACTCTCTGAGACCATCCCTGAAACCCATATACCCAACCCCCATCCTGACAGTACACACTCGGAAAGTATTGTCTAATGTTCATTTATTATTTATCATTGTGTTTTCATTTATACATGCTCAATAAATTGAGGTGAGCAGTATCCGTCCCATACAATGATGACCTTGCGTTAAAAACTCTCTAGGTGAAACTGTGTACCAAAATCTTGGTTCTTTGATGAAAGAAAGAAAGTGTGTGGTATTATTATAATCCGTGTGTGTAGCGTGATGATGTATGGATATGTAACTCTTCTGAGAGGCGCTGCTTGTTGAACAGAAACAAGATATTATACAGTAAAACGTATTATATATTATAAAAAGATATTATATAGCGAAAATGTTTCTAATTTTTTATCCTTAAATTTATTTGGATTGACTTGGGCCAGCTGTAAGGGTGGAGACTGACTAGTTACTGCTTAGTTACGTTTTGATAATTTGAGATCTCTCCTTCTCTATACACACCATTTTTTAAACCACTTCAGACTTCTAATTCATGCCTGTAGGCTGTTGCATGGAAAGCGCAAACAACACTGTTCACTCACTAATTAGCCAAACAATATAATAAGTAAAGCCTTATGATCAATGATAAGAAAATTAAAACAAAATTCTAATATTTCAAAGTGTGAATTTTCATTTTCATTTTTTTTTTTTTTTTTGCATGCGTCTCAGAGTCTCTGGAATGTTTTATTCTGAAGAAGTAAGCAGTAATGTTAAAATTTTGCATTCTTGCCTGTTGTGTTGGAACTAAGGCTAAAAAACCTGTGTGGTTATAGCCTATGAGGCCAGTGTATTATGTCTGTAATTTGCGTTTGTTCTTCTAGCAAGTTTGCTAGTTAGTTTTTGAACTGTAAACCCAGCCACCTTCTAACGAAAGTGGCTAACTCACCTTCAATCGAAAAAAGTCCTCATAGTGGTTCTTTTGGAAAGCAATATAATATATAAACGGACCTATTACTGGGAGATTTGTCATGATTTAGAAGTAATTACGTCAGTGATAGTCATGCAAGGATTTACAAAACATTTCTTCTTTGTGCTTCACGAGCAGAAAAGAAAGACGAAATATTATATCAGAAAATATGACTGCCCAGAAAAGCATTAATATTAGAAAGAGAACATGTAACATAAGCTCCTTGATAATCTCTAGACAACGTCAGAAACCAAATTTTAGGAAGGTATAGTTGAACCTCAAATCAGCGAAGTATTAAAATATGAAGAATTTGAAAACGGGATCACGAAAAATTTGCAAAATACCATTTTTCTCTCTAAATGTTAATTATATTATTTCCTCATAGAAAAATAATGAGGAACAATTGAACAAGTTATTATTTTGGAATACTTATAACAAAGAACTTTGAAGTCCTGGGGAAAAAAGTTTCATTTTTAAATTCTACTGTCTAAAATATAGATTCATCTCTTTTGATTATAAAATAATTGGACACTAATACTGCTCGACAAGGATACTACATATAGTCATCTTAAAATATTGAATAATTAATTAATTACTTTTTTTTATCCATTTTTCCGTCTAAGCCAAGACGTAATAGCAAATTAGCGAATGCTCAATTTATTCCTCAGGATGTTGGCAATTTTTTGTTAATCAAGTCAAGTTATTGTATTATTGGTCTCAGCGAAATCTTTTTTATAATTAATGGAGAAATCCATTAGCATCAACCTTGTTACTATAGGAAATCTCTTGAAATTAATAAAGTATGAGAAATTGTGGATTCTCCAACTGTCGATCGTTTTTTTATGTGATTCATATTGAATCACATAAAATTCTCGAGAGAGAAACAGAGCTGATTGGGAGAAACTTAAATATTAAAAAAAAAAAAAAATAGATAGTCCAAGATGTGTTCTCTGCATTAAAAACGATGACCACGTTTTCTTATGGTCTGTATTATTTTGGTTCGTTAACCATTTCAGCTATATCGTAAAATCGTCCGTCAACAATATCCGTACTGATAAATAACAAGTGGATAGCATTCTCAACTGAATTTTCCCCCAGCTAGTTTTAAAAAGACTACGATTAGACAAAATCATTGTAATTGTTGGAAATTGATATAATGTGTGTTCTTGTCAAAGATTCTTTTGATGCGAAACTGTAGCTATAAAAAGAGAATAATTTGATCTTACCTGTTTCACCCATGTTTGAACTTGGCCGTACGCGTTTGATCTGTTTTATTGTCGTTTTGCTATTTAGTTTGCAACGAACGTACATGTGCCGAGTTTAATTTTGAAATTTCAAACCTAATAGTATTAGATTTGAAACAGATTATGCTAATCTGACAAAAAATATTTTTTAAAAATAATAATTCTATCGGTGATGTTTTTCTAGAAATTTTCGTTTGAGATCAGGTTTTGTTTTTATTTATATATTCTCTATAGATAAATTATAAGTTCATGTATAGGATTTTCATTAATTTATTTGAACTTTTCAATTCTTACTACCTACCCTATGCTGTACACTATGCAGTGACGTAGTTAGGTTACTGGCGACCTTGTCAAATTTATAGCTATATGATTTTTTCGATATGAAAGTTTCAATAACTGTTAAAATATCCAGTCACTGGTGCCCTTCTGATACCAGCTCCATTGGCAACTGCCCCAATGCCACAGCGTTATGCTCCTCTGACACTATAATTAGAATTAGGCAGTTATGTACTTAGTTTCAATGGATTTTATGATCTTCAATCAGTGAACCAATACTAATCAACTCAAGTACGAGGCATCTTAAAATCTTGAACGACCTTTCTAATTGTTTACATCCAAAAGAAAATGGAAGTTAATTCAGTTTCTTCGTACATGGATATATAATTATGTTTACTACAACTGAGTTCGGAAATCAGTGAACCAATACTAATCAACTCAAGTACGAGGCATCTTAAAATCTTGAACGACCTTTCTAATTGTTTACATCCAAAAGAAAATGGAAGTTAATTCAGTTTCTTCGTACATGGATATATAATTATGTTTACTACAACTGAGTTCGGAAATCCAATTGCTGGGAGCGCATATATTTTTACATATTAACCATATTATTAATTGTTCTGTAAATTATCTAATTATATACATCAATTCTTCATGGTATTTGAATAACTTCTTCATGGTCACTGTTATGAATTATATTGTCTACATAAATGTAAGTATCGTTGGACATTTATTATTTACTATATTTTTGTAAGACGTCTAGATTCAGACGCCTTAGATTAATGATCTAATTGTGAAAATATAAGTAATGAATAATACCGCATAAATCCACTTTGTATTTTGCAGAGCAATCAATAATTAACTTTTGTTATCAATCTCCCGTATCTCAGCACACCACAGAAATGAAGTCATGCCAACACCGAGCTTCATAAACCACAATATTAATAAGCACTGGATGAAAATTAGCTAATCTTTGTAACGCTAGAGGAATTTTTTCAAAACAATTTCTTGTGTAATTTAATTTTTTCTTTTATTAAAAAAAGTAAAACCCAGAATTAATTCCATCAAAGAAAGAAAGAAAAAAAAGTCTTGAAGTATAAAAGAGTGTCTCGAGTGACGAATACCCATTTAAGTGTTTCAGTTTGAGTGGGGGGGGATTCTAAATCATATGCTATAGAAAGTAGTTGCTGGTTTGAAAAAAAAGTAATAAAATTTCATGAAACGAATTTTGCTGACTCCTCCAAAGGACTAGCCTATGAAGTCAATTGAATTTTGATTGTATTAGCAGGTGATTATGTGTTTGTTCATTTCTTCGCTTAACAGGTTGTAGATACGACGATGCCAATTAGAAATACTAATTAATATATCACTGATAACTTATACTGAAGGATTCACAAGTCTCCAAGTGTTGTAAGACCTAAACGCATTTCATTTTTGATAGCGAACTTATGTGTCCACAACAGGCTGTAAGTTGCACCAACCATTTTGAAAATTACATTTCTGTTTTTGACAGGTAATCCTTCCTTATATAAGGTAAATGGCTACATACTATATAAGGGAGAATTTATAGAATATCTTGTTTTCACTGAACGTCTATTTGATACATATAAACGAATTTACAGTCAAATGAAGATCCCGTAGCATAGTTGGAAGCACGAAAGTATCGATATAAAATATTCTTCCATTGGAAAATCCCTGGGTTCAATTATCGTCTGGGTGAGATGAATTTATATAACCTTTTTCTCAAGTAAAAGTGAATTAAGTAGTCTTAAATGGAAGTTGTGAGTTTTTACTTTTCGTGAAGTTGTCAAATCAGTCAATACTGTATAGAACATGGGATGTGTAAAAGTGGACTGTGTAGTAAAGTAGCCTTCTGCAACGAGGTCTGTAACTCCTCGTTTAACACAAGATCTAAGAAACATAGATGTTTTGATTATTCGGTTAATTCTATTATCAATTTATTATGGGATCTTTATTATCTCAACTTCCCCTGATTGCGGTAGCTCAACGAATGCGACAATGACAAATAATTTGGTTTCATAAAAAAAAATCGAATGAATGTTATTATCAGCTGGTTCATCCTGTACATACTGCACCATATCTGTCAAATAAGTGCATTCTTTGGCGGTATGCTATATGGGAGAGGTAAAAAAATAGTTTCGTGGAAAGAAATTCTTCATACCTCCGTACGATATCTAACTGACCTCAGCTGAAAAGCGCTTATAAAGGCTTTCTCTGTCCTAGATAGGATTCGAACACAAATCTTTCGAACCGATGGAGAGAGTCGTTACTAATTAGCTTCAGAACAAACATATTAGTACTACTATTACTTCAGTTATGTATATTAATCTAGATGTATTGCGTATTCTCACAGAATACGAAGAGTTTGTAGGTTTTTGATTGTTGCACGAAGCCCTCACATGATATAAAGTGTGTAATAGCATTAGGAATTATATGAGCTATATCATTTTTAAATGAATGCGATCAACATGAAATTTTCCAACGTTAACCCAAAAGTCTATGAGATTTTCGACTAAAGGTGAGGTTGGTCGGTTCATGTTGAGACAAGGTCTTTTTTTTTTTTTTTTACTTCCCAGAAACTGCGCTTTTTCATTCTGAAAACAGGCAAACTAGCCAAAGATCTCACTTAACATTCACAATGGTTTGGACCTTAGCTTCTATGGCAATAATCCCAACACCAGCTCAATCAAACCATATCCATCCATTGACACAAACAATGCTATGAGAGAAGTAATTTTTAAGAATATAGCAATAATCAATTAACACTCTGTAGTTAATTTCTATTGAAATAAAAAGTAGAGTATAATTATGAAATAAAAACTTGGTAGTCTGAAATGCTAATATTTGTTGAATAAATATAATGCAAGTGGTTTTTCATCAACTATATATTTTATTATAATCAACTGTAGAATATGATATAGTTGAAAACAAAAGCAGAATATCGGAAAATACTGTTCTACTTAAAATTTCCACTCTATATCATTACATTCTCTTAAAAGAACATCGAGATACAAAGTTTAGTTTGAATACACTCAACACATGTATTTCTGTAGACATGAAATAATGATATGTCTAATTACATTGTACGTATTCCTTACTCTTATTCTATGGCTCTTGTCAGTTTATTATCGTATTTCAGTTATCACTGCTTTCTATATACGAGTAGTTCGGTATTTATTTCACTCAAGGCATTAGAAAAACAGATGATATGCATTCAAAGTGAATCTATACTATAGAATTCGAGAAAAAATTGGCGTCATCTTCATTAGTTTACTGTGCCTTATATGAATTCTTTGATAATGAGATGTAAAATTCATTTCGATATTTCATTTAACTACCTATATTGCACTTCTACAAACTAATTCCATTTTAAAGTGGGAGCATAGAATAAAATTCCCTTTTTTTCATCTAATGGTCACAGTTATTTGATTGTTTACATTTCAGAAAATGCGTTGATGTAGCAGTTGACACAGACATAGTTCCCCTTTACCTTTTATTTTTACAGCAGCTTTTACATTTTTATTTATTGTCCACTTCACTTGTATGGTGGCCGAAATATTAGAAATAATAAGAAACAGTTATTTGCAGAAATGAACTGTCTTCAGAAAGCTGATAGCAATAGTAAAAGTCACTTTAGTAAAGGATAAGTTCAAAATATTAGACAAAAAAAAAAAAACCAAGAAAAAAAAAACCGTTCAGCAGTTTGATTTTGTATGAAGTCGTATCTGGTAACGCTTCAGTGTCATAATGCCATAGCTTCAGAAAGACCACTGAAGGAAGAGCAAAAAGAGGTTTGAGGAGTGATTTTAGTTGCCCATTACAGAAAGCTTTTCTAACCCTTTTTTTTTGTCTGTTGCTTCCCGAGTCAAATGATTTTTAATGCAAGTAAATAGGACTTTTCGTCTCCCTTCTTCTTATTTTGCTGGTTAAAAATTCCTATTTTTAATCCGCAACTGACAAAAATGGATTTAGGATTCAGGAATATGAGATGAAGGCAGCAATCCTCATACTTTCGTCTTGAAGTCTTAAAATTGTCAATAGTCATGAACTCTAAATATTAGTATAAGTAAGAGTGAGGAAAGGTTGCCCACCGATTTCCAAAACGTTAATTGAGGCCAAAAGGTTCGGCCTATTCTGTTTGGCGAATGAAAGAGATGAGAGGATATATTTATTTATTTAATTATTTTGCTGATTTTCAGGAAATACAGACACTCATTTGATAACTTTCATTTATATGTAAATGAATGAATACACTTAGTTATTAACTTATAAATTATGTATTTAATAATGAACAATAGCGAATTCAAAAAATAGTTAAATAACATATCAAAAGTTGAAAAGTTAAGAACCACAAGTAGGTAAGACCCATATCCTGCTTATTGGCAGGAGAGTGGTTACTATACACTTATTTATTATGTAAAGTAGTTCGAGATCTTAAATTAATACAGTAAGACGTTTACTTCATAATTGGAGAGCTCCATGAGAGTTATATTATATTACTTAATGGAAACTAAAAGAATATCGCATATAATCTTAAATTAATCTCAGAAAAGGTGGGGTGCAATTACTTCAATAAAGCGACATTACTCAGATTTTAATTAAACTCTGTATTTTTAATCCATATTCTTGAGCAATATTTACATGCTTACTTCATATAATAAGCGTTACTTGAGTTATGTTTACGTTTGTAACTCGATTTTAACTAAGTTTGCCTCAGTTTACAGTTTAAAGTTTAAAGCAGCCAATCATGTATCATGTGACTTTTATGCAGAGTTAAAGGACTTCGCAGCCAATATACCTCTCTCTCTCTCTCTCTCTCTCTCTCTCTGCTATCTTTCTATAATATAATATTATGCCTCTTTGCTATCGTTCTTTCTACCTAATGACAGTATTGTTAATTTTTTTCCCGAATAATAGGACCTTTAAATTGATGTTTCTTTAAACTAGTGTTATACTGTTTATAGTAGGTTCTATTTTATTTATTTTTTTCCAGCTAGTTTTATATCTTTTCTTCCTCATTTTATGACTTGAAGGTCGATTTAGAATTTTCCAGGAACGTAACTTTCATTTATGACAGTTCGTATGGAAAATTAAGGCGCTATTTTGAATAGCACACATATTTCCAGGACGTGATAACTCCACGGTATTCAAGAATGTTGCGTATAACTGGCATGGTTGGCAAAATGCCAGCATTTTCTCTCTCTTTATTTATTTATTTATTTTTTTTTTGAGAGTAACAATCATATGTTAAATTGAGATAAAACATTTAATATCAAACTATTAAGCTAGTTACAAATGATAAGGAAAATCGAAAATAAGCTATTTAAATTTTTCCTATTTATTATCATAAAATTCTCAGAGCAAATCTCCACTTTGTTTGTACAGTGTCCTATTTGTTTGCTTCTGTTCCTTGGTTTGTCTATCTACTCTTACAAAAGGAAATAGAAAACAGGCAAACAATATATGTGATTACGATCGCTGCACTTTAATCTTTCCATTGATTGTGCAATTGTGCATAGCATTGAATATCATGACATATTTTTAATGAGAAAATTGAAAATTTTGCATTTATTTAATTCATAAGAAATTTAAAATTCTAAAATTTCACCCCCATATATTATATATAAAGATTGAATGACTAGAACCGAGAGAAATGAAAACAAAGTTTATTAGTACTACACAACTAATTTCAGCTTGTATCAGCCTTCGTTTGAAAAACACATGGAGAAAATAACTATAAACAACACGGAAAAATTAGTGTACATATATTTCAACGTTTCAACGTTAAAATATATGTACACTAATTTTTACAAATATGTACAAAATATGTACAAATGTATGTACACTAATTTTTCCGTGTTTACAGTTATTTCCTCCATGTGTTTTTTTTACTGGGTATTTCTTTTTTAATGTGCACCTGACGAAGGCTGATTTAAGCTGAAACTAGTTCTGTAGTTGTGTAGTACTAATAAACTTTGTTTTCATTTCTCTCGGTTCTGGTCAGTCAATCTTTTTATAAAATGTACAACAACCGAGTAAATCAATCTCCATTCCATACATACACACACACCTTTGCAACGAGCTGCCTCAGACTTGCACTACGTGCAGGCTTGGGAAAAAGGATTAAAAACCTAGCTTATAAAATTGCTTGGTATCTTTAACATATATATATATATATATATATATATATATATCACTAAGAGATATATACTGCAAACACATCTCACTAAGAGATGTATACTGCAACATAATGCAGTATACATATTGCAGTATACATCTCTTAGTGAGATGTGCTTTACATTATGAAAATATTAAGAATAGTGATCAGAGCTTTATCCACCTTTACAATGAGTTGCCCTGGTGGTGCACCACCTTTAGACTTGAACTACGTTCAGGCGCAAACTTAACTGTTTTCTTACTTGAAATTACGAGTAAAATAACCAAGTTTATAAAATTACTTGGTAACCCTAATATACATTATTCCTAAGGTAAAAAAACAACAACTTATATATATATATAAGTTGTTGTTTATATATATATATATATATATATATATATATATATATAATTATTAACTGACTTAAACACTGAGAAAAAAATATACAAGAGTTTTAATAAGGTTTCACTACTAGTTTCATCGGAAATGCCGACTTCGTCAGGTGAATACAATAACATGGAGAAAACAACATCTTAAAAATATATTGTACTTTATTTCAAACACATCTAGACAAAAACAGAGTTTAGAACAAGTAGTAGTTGTGTTTGAAATTGAGTCCTAGCGTTAATTCTGGCGTGAAGCACTGTGTCTGTGAATGATATCATGAGAGATATGTGAATCTGGCATCCTGTAAATGGGATTGCTGTTTAGATGGGTAGGGTCGAGAACTATTTCTTTGGATTCCAAGATACGTCTTTCTAATTCATCGGAGCATTTATGGATGTTTGAAGTTGAGTTCCAGTCTATTTGATGTTGTCGTCCTTCAGGTATTGGCCGAGAATAAAACATGGCTGGATAGGGCACTAGCACGGACTCTGTTATAAGAAATGTCAAGTTGGTATTCTAGGTGGAGAGATATGGACTTTTCTGTCTGGCCATAATGTGGTTTGCCGCAACTGCAAATGATTTTGTATACTCCTGGGAACTGAAAAAAGTTGTGTTTTACTTTAGGTTGACTGAGGTAAGATCGGAGTTTTGGAACGGTGGAGAAATATGTTTTAACATTAAATTTTTTCAGGATTTTCGTTTAGGAGAAAGAGAACTTATATACGGTAAGGAGATGTAGGCTGTTGGGTTTGAGTTATCTTCATTACTATGTTGGTTAGGTACACTAAGTCGATTATAGATATTTTTAGGAGAGTAACTGTTATTTAAGAAAGTCCTTTTGAGGTAACTAAGTTCTTGTTGAAGTTCGGAGACAACGGGCTACCCATTGCCAAACCACTGTCCTGTTTGTAGATCTTATCTTAAAATAAGAAGTACCCTGAATCCACACAATGCATAAGTAAGGCGAAAATCTTTTTAGATAACTTGTTTTTAAAAGACTAAGGAGTTCCTAGGTTGGAATGTTGGTGAATAGTGAGACTATGTCGAAACTTACAATTCTGTCTGTTTCGTTAAGTTGATGTTCTTTATCTTCGAGTTTTTGATATATGAAAAGGATTTTTCTGTGAGATGTTTTAAGGAGGAAGCGAGATATTTCGAGAGATTGTAAGTAGGGAAGTCAGTACCATCAACTATTGGTCTAAGATTGGTCTAAGGTGCTAGTACCCTATCCAGCCACGTTTTATTCTCGGCCAATACCAATGTTGAAGGTATTGGCCGAGAATAAAATAATTTTATTTTATTCTCGGCCAATAAATACAATATATTTTTAAGATGTTGTTTTCTTCTTGGTACTGTATTCACCTGACGAAGTCGGCATTTCCGATGAAACTAGTAGTGAAACCTAACATATATATATAAATAAATAAATAAATAAATAAATATATATATATATATATATATATATATATATATATATATAAAGAAAACAAGAAATTTTATACTTGGTTTTAATCCTTTTTCCCAAGTAAGCAAAACAAAATTTTGCGAGTGAAATATATTCACGTCTGAGCTACTTGCATAAAGAGGCTGATGACTTCATATCACTTGCCTTAGTATGTATTATACACGCATGAAAGGGGTTGAGCTTTGCATTATGGGATACATACTAAGGCACGTGATATGAAGTCATCAGCCTCTTTATACAAGTAGCTCAGACGTGAATATATTTCACGCGCAAAACTTTGTTTTGCTTATTTGAGCAAAAAGATTAAAACCAAGTATATAATTTCTTGGTATCTTTAACGTATATTATTACACCCAAGATAAAAAAAACTTTCTACACACACACACACACATATATATATATATCAGTCGCGTGCCCATTCAGGTTAGATGTGCTGTCATGTGGCTTCTGCAACCGGGCTATAAAATTCACGTTATTTTGACCTTTATCATTGCATTGATGTAGAAAATTTTAAGAGTGCATAGCGCGTCAGCGCACATCTTAATTGGTGCAATGCAATTAATTAATAACTTTGATAACTTTGATTACTTTATCAATTAATATAATTTTAAATATGAAACGCATAAAGGTCAAATGAACAATATCTATGCTTCGCATGCGTCGTTTATGTGAAGCACAAATGGTTTACGCATTGGTGGTGAGATTAGATTTTCATTGGCCTGGTTAGCCGAATGGTTAGCGTATCCGCTCTCCAGCCAAAAAGCTGTAGGTGCAAATCCCGCCGTGGGCATGGATCTTTGTGATTGTCGGTGAAAATACTAGTGAGCGGTAGATGGCTTTGGTGTAGATGATGATGATGGTAGTTGCCATTCGTTGTAGTTGGTGGACTGAGTGGTGGAGACAGAGAGTTGTACAGTAGGCGTCCTCCCTCGATGAGTCTTTGGACTCCTTGGAGGTGTGCCGTAATAATAATAATAAAAAAAAAAAAATAATAATAATAGTATCGATGTCCTAAACACTTCAGTTCACACTTCACGCACGCAAAACAGCTGAAATATAGAAAACAGAAAACAAAAACAGCAACTCATGACAAATGACAACTTTCGATTGGATTGTTTGACACAATAACCAATTACAACCACTTATTTCTGATTGCTATTGTCTCGGCGCACACAGTGCCTCCTCTTCTGGGTAGATTAAAACCACTGGAATGCTAAGAATTTGACTCGTGTATCTAATTGTGTATTTGTACGTCTGTTCAAAGGGCTCAAAGATGTCTGGGCTGTTAACGCGAATGTGATCCAATGTTTATGCTTCGCAAAGTGTTCTCTTCATGAAGCATTAGTATATTGCGTTTAATTTTAGGAATCGACGCGAAGACAGGAAACATTTAGGGGAGTTATTAACAGGAATAAATGCAAAAATATAATATCGGTGATATTGCTGTTTGGTGTGTACCACACATCTAGCACACTCGGAATATACGCTCCTGATCATATAATATAGTTCCCTATTTTTTATTTTAAAAATTTTCTATTTTTATTCATATTATTTATTAATGTGTACTTTTTACAATGTCCGGAAACTCCGATATAGAGACTAAACATGGGACTTCTTCAAGCCATTTCAGACTTCAATGAGCAGAGCGGTGGTTTGTTTCACACCGGGGGATGAAATTCATCTCTCAACTAAAGACAATCCACAAATATCCATTTTCACTGCAGGATTCGAACCCACAGCTTGTTAGTTAGAGATTATATATGCTAATCATTCAACCAACCAGACTGGTTTGTTGGTTCTCTCTCTTAATGAATAAGAAACATTTTTTTATTAAAAAAAAAAAACTCTTTGGAAAGACCTTTATAGATGGAACCAAATTTTCTAACTGTTCACAATGTTTAATTTACATGTTCTGAATTGCGTACTAAGAATTATTATTTGTTTGCTTCAAACAAAGGTTCTTTATTATTAATTTATATATTAATAACAAAGAATTGCACAAATTACTTTAGAGTTTCGGATGTTTTTTTTTTTATTTTTTTTTTTATGAGAAATATTTTTCCAGTGACAGACTTAAGTTCAAGTGTAGTTGCTGACTGGAGGAACTTTTCCCAAGCCTATCTTCAACAGGTTCCCGAGTTAGTCGATCTATGGCACGGGAAAGAGGGATTTTCTCCCTGAAACTCGAGTTTTTCGTCCCCTAAACTCATAAAAATCGACGTAGAATCCATATTATTTCAGACAGTAACATATCCTGTTAGGTGCACGTACCAAGAGATGGTAGCACTTGTTTTTCCGTCGCCGCTTATAATTAGTAATAGTCTAGGGCCAGCTCTCTCTGATTGGCTACGGGTGGAGACTGAACTGCCTACCCACTTTTCAAGTTAAACAGGATTAAAAGAGCCTCGCCTACTTCTTTTAAGGGAACAAAAGGTATATTATTATTATTATTATTATTATTATTATTATTATTATTATTATTATTATTATTATTATTATTATTATAGATATCATGATTTTTAATATTAAAGTGTTATCCTGGTAGAAGTATTTTGCTAATTTTATGAGATTGATAAACCTATTTTATTTATCTAAGGTAATCTTTCAGATTTTAAACTAATCTGATGGAGGTTTTCTTTGTTTCTTGTTCGGAATATATCAATAGAAAGAAAAGCAGTTTATTATTATTTTTTTCGGTGGTGATTTTATAGAAAACTAAACTCGGATTTCACAGTTCTCAAACTGGAAATTAAAACAATGAAATATATAGAATTTCCGATATATATTAGAATAATGCTTCCCCAAAATATTTTTAATAAGAAAAATATATAGGAAATCATTTCATAATTTAACTTTTTTGTCAGTTTTAGCCAATATAAAATTAATAAGAAATTTAAATTTCTTATTAATTACATTTGTTTTTATTTAAAAGACAGCCCTCTTTTCATATGTTATTTATATGTTATTTCATATGTTATTTAAAATAAAATAACATATGATTTTAACTAATACTTTTTTCCTAAAAATCAGCAAGCTATGCCACTAGTATTCGTTCAGTTGACTAAAACATGTTGAGATATTTTGATGTATCTAGAAGTAATAAATATATGCACTGTTATACTGTGCACATATTTTAATTTATTATTTATATTATATTATTAAGGTACTGCCATTTTATAGGTCGTCAGCAAATACCATATATCATGCAGATATGATCCGCATAAGTTGAACCTTTTTTGTCAATGCCCTCACATTGATATATGTATTATATTATCGTGTGTGTGATCATCTTTCAGTACTGTTCGAATCCATTTCCCTCTAATGCTGTTCGAAGCCATTTACTACCTTTCATGAAACTAATAGTTAGTCTATCTTTAATACATAACTTCCAAACATTTCTTTAATATAATTCTGACATTACTTCTTTAATTCTCGGTAATGAGGGAGTCAACTTTTCATTATACTAAAGAGTTTCAGAGAACCATTCATGAAAAGATGTAATAATTTAAATTCTATGTTAACTAAGTTGTCTGTGTCTATATTTGCATTTCACTGATATAAAATGCAATCTGCACAGAAGCTACGACACGCTTCACAATATATTAAATCTTTTTGCTGATTTATCTTCGCACACCTTAGGATATTTCCTTTATCAGATGAAATAGTTACATCTCAGTCATCTGTCGTCAAACTTCCGTCTGAGCTATGGAAGAGAGATTGAGTTAGTACGGATATAAATTGATTTTTATTTTTGTGGAGTTTTCGGCACATGTAATAGGATAGCTATAGCTCTCATTGTTACGTTGGACTAAGCACATGGAACCTCATAACCCTTGCCAGTAACAGCCATAGCATGCTTGAAATGATGCAGAATGATAGTCCTGTCCATCCTAGAGAAGACGACCAGCCTGTAGTGAACCTTCTTGTTTTGAGGTAATCCAGAGGTATTCCACGGTCTAACAGCGTGCCTGTGTAATATCCTTCCGGTTTAATACGCTTAAAGTACATAAAAGCATGGGCGAAGGTTCCGAAAACAGCTGTAAAGAAAGAAAATGAGAAAAGTTACTAAGTTGATAGGATAAATAATATATAGAATATGTTTAAAATATATATAACGTTAAATTAAAACTTTAATTTAAAAAAAGTTACATTATATAGACCATATTTAAATAACGGTAACGAATGAAAGCAAAAAATTGTTTATATAATTATTAATAATATTTTATCATTAGGAATTTAACATCTAGTTTACTTTAAGTTTATTCTTTAATTGTCCGAAAGGTATAACTGAAAGATATAATAAAAATAATAATCATATTATAACACACACACACACACACACACACACACACACACACACACACACACACACACACACACACACACACACACACACACACACACACACACACACACACACAGGGAAATTCAAAAATGGACTCCGTGCTTTGTCTTTGTGTAAAGTATTATATACTGGGGTCAAATGAAAATATGTATCGACGAAGTGCTGAATAAAAACTTAAGAAATAAAAATTAAGAAGTAAGAATTAAGTCTTATCTCGCATGCATGATTTCATATTTAAAGTCTCTTTATTTTATAATGAATTATTGATATTAATAACATGCATAAAGATTTGGAGAAACTAGTACTATTGCTCGACATATCGAAAGCATTCCATGAAGGATCCCCCAACAGATTGCTTTCTTATAGTCGACCTGTTGACTTTAACTAAGTAGCCAGTTTTGAGTCGCTCGCTGAATGAAATGGTGGATAGTTGTTCTCTCTTCAGTTTTTGTCTGCTAATAAATCATAATCATAATAACTTTAAACACTGATGATTCATTCCTTATATGGGGAGACATCCTATCACCTCTAGTGTTTCCAAAACATTTTATTTATTTATTTTTTCATATTCATTATTCATTTCTTTGATCAAGACGTTACTTTGCACCTATCTAGCTACTAACTTACGATCAATCGCAAATCGGCCCAACATTAGAATACGGCTCCCACATTTGGATGGGATACCAAAAATCTTTCTAATAATTTCCGATACAGTCTAAAACATCGTTTCTCAAACTGTGGTACATGTACCACTAATGGTACATTACGTTATTTTTGGTGGTACAATTTTAACACAAAATATTTAAATAAATGTTCATAAAAATGTATTTTAATATTGTAACGAGTATACTGTTCCAAGAATTTAGCTTGGCGATTCGAATAAAACGAACAAATAAATTTTATTGCAGTTTTATGTGAATTTTCGGATGCGAAGTCTCATTAGCGTGTCATAAGGGTTTTCATATTTAACATTTATTTTGAAACAGTATTTTTGTATGTAAAAAAATTATAATAAACAAGTACATATAACATAATGAAAAACAAAAGCAATAGATTGTTGCAAGTTTAAGAGTAATATATTATTTTACGCGAAAATGTATTTTATTAAGATAATTATGTAACATTCCGTTAAAAAATATAATATAAACACTCCATTTGGAATGTATTGATTTTTAATAGGGAAATACTTTTATGGTGGTACATATATTTTTTGATTCTTATTTATATGGTAAAAAATTTAAAAAGTTTGAGAACCCCTGGTCTAAAAGAAAGATGGCAGTTCAGCTAACTGACCACCCGTTTCTCACAGACTCTTTCCACTACAGTCTTACGGATGATCTGTTTCGTCAATGTGTCTTTCTACCTATACTTCCATGGGCGCTGTTCTGAAGAAATAGCATTCCATCATCCCTACCTTTTCTGTTACAATAAAACCAGTGATAGCTTCCCGATTCATTTATAGTTGAAATAGTAACACATTAAACTAGTTACTCCTGTTCATCTCTTTTATTTCATCTACCTCTGTTTTCTGGAATAGCCTTTCTCACGAAGTATCCTCCAGGACTACAACTTCAAGCTCTTCCAAGAACACCAATAGATTTCTTCTCTCTTAACTCTTTTCCACATAAGCATCAATTTATAGATTATTTATAGATTCTGCAACCGCTCGTAAGTGGATGATACGAAAAATATATTAGGAATATATTTTTATAACTTTTGCTCACTTTGAGCAAAAGAGGAAAGACAAAACCCGTGTCACTTATGCAACTACAGTATATTGCTATGTATATACATTGAACAAGTCTCGTTTAGAGCCTTGTTTAATATATGCATTTTGAACTATAGTTTTTTCATATTCTGTTCTAACACTCATGCGCAATTCTTTAAGTAGTTAAAGTATAATTCTAATTGAGGAAAGAAGATTACTTCAACAAATAATATTTATATATAAAGTAATTATTTCACTTCTATAACGCTGACTGTAAACTTTTCTTCTCCACTGAATTAATTTACTGCTCTTAATTATAACGAAATTAATTAAATTTATATTATTTATAGTTATATTATATTAACCAATATGAAATTACAGAAGCGAGTTTTACTTTTTTTTCTTCTTTTTTTTTTCTAATGTACTATAAGTGCAAATTTTATTTAATACAAGCCTAAACAACGTTTGAAGTTTTGTAAGTATCTGGCTGGTGTGACGAAAAACTTAGAGTTGGGATAAAGAACCATGTTTTTGCCATTTGAGAAGGATAGATTGACTTCACAGTGGTATATCGTATATGTTTAATTTTTGCGTTTGTGGATTCAAAATTTTCAGCTCTGATGTGGTTTACAGCCAGAGTTTGTAGTCGTGTTTGTGAATAGATGAAGTGTTTACTTTCTAACTAAATTTTCATCTGATTTAAATTTTAAATTTGGTTAGCATACAGGATCTAACCAAATTTAAAGATAGTAGAAGGTCGGAGTTGCATTTTAGAGTTGCTGATTAAAGAAATGACATTCATTTAGCACTATTTATTTATTTATTTATTTATTTTAATCAAAAATTGGACAGTTGACTGCCTGGTGTTTAATTTGTGTTTGTTGAAGAAAATACTGCTACACTCTTTTTCTTCTTATTATTATTTTGTTTACAGTATTTCCCATATAATTTTATTGCAGTCATATTCCCTATAATATAATATAATATAATATAATATAATATAATATAATATAATATAATATAATATAAAATTTTTGAATAAATAAACAGTATGATCATAAATTCATATCTCTTTGTTTATGCTTACCGGCTAACATATACATGACTCCTGTAACCATAATACTGCTGACTTGCTTCTTCAATAAACCAAGTACTCCGAGAGCAGCAGAGGCCGATAGGAGAATTAAACTTACCATAGAGCACGACATTGCCAAATTTCTCATTCCTGGATTAAAGAAAGTAATAAAATAATAATAAATAAAAAATTATTATCACCGTATTTCGCAAATTATCTAAAGATACTATTAAAGTAATAATAAGCCTGCTGTTACTAGGCAAACACTCCATTATACATGGGATATTTATTTGTAATGGAACGTGAGATTATGTAAAATGAGGAGGATAAAATAAAATAATACAGTCTTTAAAGTAATAAGGAATGCTGTGTCACCACACACAGGATGCGCTTAACTGGTAAGCATCGCTAATACTTTTACTGTGATAAGGATTGATAACGCTGAAATATTATTTTTACCTAATTTTTTGGGTAAAAATAGTTTAGCAACAATGCCCCAAATAGTGTATATAAATATTAGATAAGCATGTCAAATAAACGTTGCTGATAAAATATGTGCATAAAATAACATTACAATCACAAAGATATTGGAAGTAGGTTCTGAAACAGGGACAAGAACTCTAAAACAGTCACGAATTTATTTCCTTCATGGTCGACATTAGAAAAAGAGTAACTCGTTATGGTTTAGATCTTTAGCAAAATTAAATTAATGAAACATATCTGATGTATTATAAATTAAATTTTATTTCCTTCATTTTTTATGATATTTCCACCCACGAAATCTAGTAAATCTATAGTACAATAGGTGGGCTAAGAGATTTTTTTTTAAAAAAATAAAATCTGTGAATATACTAATGCTTTTTAAATCCCCACAGGGAGTAGTGAGGCCTTTTCAGCCCTATTTAATTTTTGGAGACTGAGGGGCAGTCAGTCTTCAGTGATAGCCGGCTCAAACTATCACTAACTTTAAAGGACATTCGGTGAAGAGAGACAGACAAATGCTACTATCTCGTTGTCTCTAATCCGAAGGCAATGTATTATTGTCGGGAACAGTTCTACGGTCGATTTTCGGAGTTCACGGGATGAAAAAAAAAAACAAAAAAAAACTTTCCGAAGAGAAGCGATTGGCTAATTCGGGAACTGATCGAAGAAAGGATTAGGAAAAAGTTCTATTCGGCAACCAAAATCGAACTTAAAACGTCTTTCTTCGGGATTAGGGCTATATATGTAAAGGTCATTTCTACTGGACCATACAGACCTTTTGAGAGATACTGTTTTTATTTATTTATTTTTGGCTGAATATCATTATTTATTTATTTATATATTATGGAAACACAGATCTAGAGACAAAACATGAATTTTTTTATGCTTGTTATTGGGGTCATAGTCGTTAAGACCACGAATCCACCGTATTATGTTTTTTTTTCTTTCTTTTTTTTCAGTTTACCTTTTTAGCAGGATGAAAAACACGAATTTCTGAGAAGCAAAACCCTTTAGATAAAGAAGAAGAAAATCCTTATAAGCTTTGTTCTCAGAATTCGAACTGAGATATTTCCATACAAAAGGCACGCGATATCAACTAACTATGGAGGTTCCATAAGGCAGTAGATGAAATTCATTTCGGATCTAAAGACATTCGAAACCATCCCTGCCCATAGCTGGATTCTAAAACGAAACTTGTTGCTTAGAGAATGAGCACGCTAATTATTCAGTGAACCAGACCGACTAGGCCTTTTTCTGTCGGTTACTCAGAACGTTAGTAGGACTTTTCATTTTAGGAATTCAGGTTTTTAACCTATCAACCCCCCATCCTCTCCCCCTAGAACTTATACTATTTCATTAAAACAATTTACCGATGAGGGTTTAGGAAGAAACTTTATTATACCATCAGTTGAAGGTTTTCACATTGTGTCTTAAGCCATGAACTTAACTTAACTTAACATGAATGCCTTCTGATTATGACTAAAGTTATGGCTAAATAGTGGCTGAATATTATGGCTGAAGAGTCTCAGCTTACTCCCATTGGGAAATAAAAGATATTAGAAGATTTATGACGTCAACAACTAAATTTCGAAGCTTAAGAGAAACTTGGATTGGCTTAGAGAGAGAATTAAAGCCATGTAACATCAATGGGTGATGATTATTGTATATGTTTTCAGTTATGCCTTTTTGAGTGAGGAAAATCTGGAGTTTTCTACTCCAGTAAACTTTAATCAACTCCAGTAAACGCCATTATAACTTGCAAACACAATAACGAAATGTTATCATGTTTGCAGCTAGATCTTATTTCAAGTAGTGCCTGCATTATTTAACGTTATGAACACCACGAATTATGTCTTCGTTAAAATGGCAAAATAAAAGTAAAAATAAATAATATTTTTTTGACAAAATAGCAGCTGCATTACATAGAAATGAAATATGGCATATGTAGAGATAAGATATAGACTTATTAATGACAAGTTAAACACTCTCGTATACTTACTGTCTAACCAGGCATCTTTGGCTATAATATTATCAGCAAGGAGATAGGAGATGCATTTTGGTATGATAAAACCATCATCTTTCATCTTTGTTCTCTCTTCATCTAAAATAGAAAAATAATAAACAAAAAATTGTTTACACAGTAACTGAGTTTAACTTCATTTGAACAGAAATCACCTGCTTATGATACAACTAATATACAATATGATTAGGTACACTGCGTTGTCATAGTAGCAAGTAAATCAGCGAACATAATTGTTTCCATTCTTCACTGGAGCTGCCATATCCACTAAGAGTCGCTTATTTAGTAACTAAATTGTATGCCAAATAACTGTGTGAAGAGTTGAAAAACGACATCCACTATCTAATGGATGTCGGTTTTCAACTCTTCTCAACTTCCTATATACTTAAAATACTGTGCGTTAAGTACCAGCGATAAACTCTTTACCACAAAAGGCAAATTTTAAAAAGCGGAATATACTTTTCCTACTTCGGCGGCTATTGTTTTTAAAGTATTTGTTATAGTTGTATATTTTCATCGTGTACATATGCAAACGAATTTATCAGTTGCTTGGCATGTACCGTATACTGATCTGGCTAGCATATATATATATATATATATACGATGCAACACATACCAGCCACTGAATTAGCACCCTTTATGCAGGTATATAAACAACTTACCGAGTGTATATACAATATACTTCATCACGTGCATCACTACATGTTCTAGGACACTATTTAAGAGTGCTGCTAGTCAGTAATCGTCAATATATTGATAACAATGGAAAAAACAAAGGATCTTCAGGAGTTCGCTAACGGGCTTATTGTGGATGCCCGTCTAGTTGGAGCCACGATTTCGAAAACAGCACAGCTGACTAGTTTCTTAAAAAGTGAGATGTCCCGGGTGTTTAATCAGTGGAAAAATAATCCACATTGCTTGTCTAAGTGGCGTGACCCTGGTCCTAATACAGTCTGTCAGGAACAAGATATCCGTCGTCTGAGAAGACTTGCACTGACAAACAGAACTTCCTATGTGCAGCAATTGACCAAAACATTTAACGAGGGCTGTTCCCCAACCTTTACCCAACGAACTATGCGCAGGGTATTGAAGAGAATCAGTATTGACTGTCGAATGCCTATACGTAACATAAAAGTTTGGGTATGTGAAGCTAGATCTTATTACCAAACAGTATTTGCTTTCCGAGTAAGGGCGTTCGTTTTAATGATTGCTTAGATAAAAGTAATTCGTCCAAGTATTATTTTATAGAATTTTTATAAATATCTATAACCAGGAACCCTGATGTAGTGTAAAATCAGAGCTTTTTTTTAAATTTTCTTTTTCTTTTTTTTTTCTCTATGCAAGATAACTCGTCCATGATATCTGCATATCTTGCAGTTTTGAAATTATGCATTTGGAATACAGAATATTTTACTGTATTCTTCTTAAGGATAATGTATGAGTTATGATAAAAGACGAAACAAAATAAATGAACAGTATTATTCCATTTTATTTTAATTAGAATTCCGTTTCCTAAACATCATTATGCATTTTACGAACACTAAGGTAATTTATTTGCCTGCGACACGCTACAGAACTCGTAGACGAAACCATTCCTCTTCAGAACAGAGAAGATAAGAGAACTGTTCCTAAATTAGTCAGAATATGGAATGAGACAGGTGAGGTGAATAACATTTAATTGTCGTGAATGCAGCCATTGTTCATTTGTTCATGAAAATTAGTATGGAAGGTGATGGCCACATGATCTAATGGCGGACATATATCTTTTGACATAGCCATAAGAAATAAATAAATAAAAAAGCTCTAAGCTTCTCTTAGAATAAATTTGTTTATAAATTATTAGAAACATTGTATTTCATATGTAAAACAGTATTTTGAATAATAAACGATTGTGTGGCAATGCCCAGAATTAACTGTCCCTACTGAAGCTTTTAAAATGTACTCTTATGACGATTTTACTCTGTTCACCATAATTTTGGTCTGTTATTTTCACAGATTTGTACAGGAGTCGTGATATTGGTTCGTTGTCGACACGAAATGGCAAGAAGATGAGGGTCGTATTGCCCACTTAATAAATCATGAAAAATACAACACGAAGAGACTATTTCTTCAATAATTCACTGACTATGGTTATAGGAAAGTTTACGTCTCATTGGCCTGCTTCCCCCCCCCCCCAATTCATGTGTATCTCTCCCTAAGTTTAAAATGGAATGCTATTTCTTCCTCTCACTCAAATTAAAGTAATTGGAATTCAAATCAATAATTTGAATAATAATATTATCGGAATAACATGACTGGTATACTATTTTATGAACATACTGCAAAAGCCTTTTAATATTAACCAACAACTAACTAATGGACCTGATTCAAAATTTAATTGTCTGATATGCAGACTCATATTTCATCCTGAAAACTCGTGGTGGATTATCTGAGCATAAATCAGTGTTGCAAATTTACAGAGTAGTGTGCAGATGGTAGGTGTTATACTTTAGCATTAAAGCTCTTGCGGAGATCGATATTGAAAATTTAATGAGACTATATTTAGACTAGACGAATTTATTTTGGTTTGTTGCAGCTCGTTTAACTGATCTTCTAAGTAAAAAATTATACATATATATATCATCATCATGCGTATCAAGGATTTAGGCCTAGCATGGCCTGTTCCGGCCTTAGAAGTCATCGTTGAATTGTTTAAGATTTGTCTTTTTGTCTAACATTGTTTAAGAGGACGGCCTGGTTTTCTTTTTCCTAGTGGCTTGTACTTTAAGCTTGTTTTGGTAATCTTTCTGTTTTCATTCTTTGAACGTGTTCCATCCATTTATGCTTATATTTTTAAAATTTTTCTATTACTGGTTCTTGGTTTAATTCTTTCATAATTTCTTCGTCTCTTTTGTGATCAAATAGAGTATACAGTACTTTGCAGCTTTTCTCATAAACTTCATTTCTGCTGTTGTTAATCTTTGTTTGTCTTTTTGTTTTATTGTCCAGATTTCGCTTCCATACATTAAGACTTGTAGGGCTAATGTATTGTATACTTTTAGTCTGGTTTGTTTTTGAACTAGGTTTGGTTTAAATATAGAATTAATTACACCTGTTATTTTTAAATATTTTGCAATTTTTACGTTTTATATCTTTTTCATTTTCATATGTTATCATATATCCTAGGTAGTTAAATGAATTCACCTGTTCTAAGATCTTGTTATCTATTACTATTTTAATTCTTGCTGGATATTGTCCTTTAAAGGCCAGTTTTTGATTTTTCTGTTGATATTATCATACCATAATCTTTGATTATCTCATTTAGATCTAAAATGGCTTTCTGTAAGTTATCTTCAGAATTTGTAATTATTATTTGGTCGTCGGCAAAAAGGAGGGTGTTTAAGTTCACTGTAGGAGAAAGTTTAATTCCTTCATGTATATGTTTATTCCATTTTATTATTATTTCATTTAAGTTAATATTAAAAAGAGTTGCTGAGAGGGAACATCCCTGTCGGACCCCTTGGTTTATCTCTCTCGTATATGATAGCTCGTCATTTAATCTTATTTGCATTTGATTATTTTCATATATACTTGTGATAGCTTTTAGGATATTATCCATTCTGTACTTATAAAATAAAGTTTTCGTAATATTTTATTAGTTTGCTATTTAAGATTCTGCTATATATGTTGTAACAGGAATTTAGTATAATAATACCTCTGTAGTTTTTAGGGTCATCTCTATTACCTTTTTTAGAGATAGGAATCACAATTGCTTTTTTCCATTCTATTGGGGGGGGATACCAGTTGAATACATTTTATTTAAAGATAATAAGAGTCTTTCTTTGAATCTTGTTCCTGCGTATTTATATAGTCCTGAACCTAGCTTATCTTCTCCAAGTGATTTTACGTTTCTTGTTTCTTTCAGGCTGATTTCTAATTCTTTTTGAGTTATTTCCTTTTCATTTTAGTTAATTATTTGCCAGTTGTCTTTTGTTAAAATATTTGTTTGTCCACAATTCTCTGTAGTAATTTAGAAATTCTTCTAATTTCATTTCGGTGTTTAATTTTATGTTTTCTTTGGTATCTGCATTTAAGTGTTCAAAATCTTATATACATTGGGTCTTATTTTATATATATATAAATCATGTTCTAAATTAGAGACAAATTTGTTCCATGATTCTCTATGTCTTTTTCTGACTTCTCTTTTAGCTATGGCTCTTATTCTTTTATATTCTATTTCATCTTCTACTCTTTTACTGCTTAACCATTTGTGATAGGCTTCTTTTTTCTTTTTGATTATTTCTTTCATTGTATCATCCCAGATCTTCAGTTTTTTCCTTTTATTAAATTTTTTGGTCTTTCCTAATCTTTCATTTGCTGCTGCATTTAGTATCGTTTTTATATTAAGCCATTCTATTTCTATTTCTTCATTTTGTTTTATTTTATCTAGATATTGATTAATTCTTTGTTTATATAGACATAGTACATTTGTGTCATTCAATAGTCTAGTTTTATAAACAAATGTTTCAAATTTTCTTTCTGTTCTTGTTACTTGTAGCCATTTAGGTGGTAATCTTAATTTTATCTTAACAAGGAAGTGGTCACTACTTATTTCATATCCTCTGTGAACTCTAACATCTAGTGAAAATTTTGATGTATTTTAATTTAATATAAAATAATCTAACATTGATTTCCATCCTCTTGCTACCCAAGTATATTTATGTATGTCTTTATGTTTATAGAAGGAATTTATTATTTTTAGATTATTATAAACTACAAAGTCAATCAATTTTTTACCATTGCTGTTTAGAGTATGTTCTCCATGTATTCCTTTATTATTATTAATTTTCGTGTTTCCAATTCTTGTATTTAAGTCTCCTGCTACAATTACGTAATCATTTTTATTTATTTTATTATATATGTTTTATAGCTGATTATAAAAATCAATATTATCCTGTTCTCTTCCTTCTTCTGGGGAATATAAACCAATTATTGTTAAATAGCCTCTATCTATTTTTATTCTAGCTTCTATTATTCGTTCATTCCATTATTTATAATGTTTTAACTGTTTTGAAAGGGAGTTATGAATCCAAATCATGACTCCTGCTTGTGCTCTTTGGTCTCTGTCAACTCCACTGTATATCACATTAAAATATAGCAAATTAAAGTATAGCAAACAACAGTGAAAATTGTCATTCTAGAAGGTAAAATTGCCCAGACTCAAACAATAACTACAGTAATTAAGTTTATTTCCTATTATACGTAAATACTATTAATTGAACTATAGTAGCTTAATTTATCTGTATACTCCATTTACAAAGAAAAAAGTTTGCGTGAGTTTACCGACTTGTAACAGTTTATATTTCTACCGTGTACACATTGCTAACACAAATAAAAAATAACTATAACTCTGTTCCATTCAAGTTCTGTTATTATTATTATTATTATTATTATTATTATTATTATTATTATTATTTATAATACCTATTCTAAAATAAATAAATGCCTGTTTAAAATAAATGATCCTGTAACATTATATGAGAATTTCCAACTAAAGTTCACAGAAATATACAAAAAAGCAACAAAGCCTTCACAAACGAGGCGACAAACAGACAATGGGTAAATGGCGACATACTAAATAGTATTACTGTAAAAAAACATCTATAGAAAAACTAAAAAAGTCACCCAGTAACACATTTACATACACACATTTACAAATATTATGCAAAAACACAAGAAATCAACTAACAACAAAAATTCGTAGGGCAAAAAGAGACACTACTATTTCCAAAAATTCATGGAATATAACGACAACATGAAGCAAACATGGGCTACACTTAACGAATTAGTAACTCGAAAAAAGAAAACTTTAGCGCAAGATTTGATTGCAAAAAGTTTGTCAGGATACAAACCAAAAGGAACTAGCAGACTCATTCAACCATGTCTTCACAAACAATATCACACAACTCAAAAAACACAATCTACCAACGATCAACAAAAAACTACCGGCACAAAGTCAACAACAAACTATGTATTTTCCATCTGTAACAAAACAGGAATTGAAAGAAGCACTTTTACAGCTAAAAACCAAAGACCACTCCAGGAATAGACAAAATAAGACTCACAGACCTTTTAACACACTTTAAGCAACTAAATCCAATACTTTTGAGACTCATGAACATAATATTCGACACTGGCATTATTCCACAACAACTAAAAACTGCAATAATTACGCCAATTTACAAACATGGTAAAAGAAACGACACTCAGAACTACAGACCAACAGCTACCCTACCAGTCATTTCAAAAATTCTAGAAAAAAATAACATACACCAGACTACAGAACTATTTACAGAAGTACAACATCATCTTACAAAACCAATACGACTTTCAGAAAACAAAAAACACCATCACTTTATTAGAAGACATCGCCGACGCAACAAACAAAGCTCTCGATAAAAACAAGTACGCTGTCCTTATACTGCTTGACTTAACCAAAACATTTGATACACTTGATCATGACATACTACTCACAAAACTATACTCAATAGGCATAAGAGGAACACTGCATACCTGGTTCAGGAACTATCTCTCAAACAGAACACAAGTAACAAAAATAGGTACATGTCACAGCCGGGGTATATAAAAAAGCAAGGTGTCTCTCAAGGCGCCATATTATCACTCACTCTATTCAACTTGTACATTAACGATGTTCATAACCTGGCCATAAGAAGTCAAATATTTCAGTACGCAGATGACACCGCACTACTAGCAATCCACACAGACATTAACACGGCTCTCTCCATACCACAACAAGACCTAAATGAAATCACAACATACTTCTACCAAAACGCAATTGTAATCAACGGCACGGAGTGTATTACATAATAATACAATCAACGTTGTATTATTATGTAAATAATAATACAACGGTTGTGTATTATTAACATCTGTTAATAATACACAACCCGAGAATCATGCGTCCCGCACCACTATCGATACACTGTCACACACATACCGCTGCATTAACAACAACAACAAAAAAAACCTGCCAATGTCTCGAAATCAAATCTATAACACATGCAAGATATCTTGGTCTTTACATCGATTGCTACCTTAAATGGACAAAACATGTAGAATACATACCCACCTCCGCATCATCGCAGCAAAACTCTTCCAAGTAAAAGACATTATACCACCTAACATAAAAAAAAAACCTCCTATATCACGGTATCTGCGAATCTCTACTCAGATACGATATAACAGTCTATGCAAACACATCAAACAGCCACCTAACAAAATTAGAAATATTACATAGGAAAATTGTGTCAACAGTGATTTGGACACCTTACACGCAACAACCAATATCCGACCAGCACATAGCGACACACAGAATCCTGAGCATTAAAAATCTGAAACACTACATAATATTACTAAGGAATTACTTCAACATCACCTATAGAAATAACAGAGAGGCATATCGTATAACACTACCCACAACAACTCTCTACATCCCTACACCCTTCAACAACTCATATTGTTCTTTGGTGAGATCACATCAGATACCCACGCTACTCAACAACCTACCAAGAAATTTAAGACACATAGACAACTACAGAACATTAAAACACGAACTCTGGAAAATATACTAACAAAGTTAATATACCATTAACACTAATATACACATCACAAATCACCAGCATCCAATGCCTACATCTCATACATAAACAGTACAGCAACTTAAATAGTAAAGGCTAATTCCACTCTCTAATTATATATATATATATATATATATATATATATAATTGTGTATATGTAAATAGGCTGTATAATAATAAGCTATGACATTGATATTGAAAAAAATGTACCTTTACATTTAAAAAAAAATCACTGAACTCTACATTTTGTACTGAACAGAAAATGTAATAGTATGCTTTATTATAGCGAAAGCACATATGCATATACATATGTAAATACTCTGTATGATGATATATAAAATAAATAAAAATGTTTAAAAAATATTATTATTACTATTATTATTATTATTAATATTGTAAAACGTTCTTGTTTACTATTACCATAAGGAAGTTCTGGGTCTTCAAGAAGCTTTTACTTCCTTCTATCTATAGCTCTTACTTATAAAAGTTATAGGAGGAAGAAAGTATAATTGGAAATTTCCTTGGTTGAAAGGCAAAATTGTTGAGCCATTTCACATGCAATTGGAAGACGTGGCCATAACATGATCATTAACCTCAGACACTCTAAAAATCGATGGATTGTCGATAAATCTTGTTAATGAGGTTGCCTTGAGATCTCTCATGGAGATAAAATTCACAAGTACTAAATAAAATTGAGCATTTCGAATAGACTGAAGAAAAGAAAAATAATATATTTTCTGAAGAGTTAACAGTCCACATCTTTGCACATTTTGGAGAAATTGAAAACCGTTTTCTGAAAATTTGAAAATGGGGGTTGTGATTCCATACCTCAGAAGATCGTACTTTTTGACATACAGGGTGTTCGGGATAAATTTGACATATTTATAATTAATTATATTTTTCCGTAAGTTACATGTATTAACACACACTTCTCTTCATTTAAAAGTTTGGACCCTTCTTCATTCATATACAAGATGTCAGAAAGGATGGATAGCTGGAACCCACCTGAATCATGGAAGAGAATAACTTGTATCATGATGATTCGTGCCCGCCATCAAAATAAGGATATTACGACTGCTGCCCAATGCTCCCTGAATACAGTAAAAACAATCAGGCATGAACTAGAGACTTGCAATGGTGACTACGAGGATGTAGCAAGAAGAAAGATCCCTAGCAGACGATCTGATTGCGTTCGTACAGCAGAATTCCTCGCAAATCTGCAGGAACAGGTGTTGAAGAACCCTGGCATTGGAATTCGGGCTTTGTTCGTGGAGTTGCTAACTGTAGTCAAGCCCTGGATAACAAGGGTAGCCAATGGTAGGCCGTATGTATGGCAGCAGGATTCGGCCCCTTGCCACACCTCTGGGAAAAGTCAAAAATGGTTGTCTGAAAATTTCTACGACTTCACCAGTCCAAATGTTTGGCCTCCAAACTCCCCAGACCTTAACCCCATGGATTATTTTGTATGGGGCGCAGTTGAAAAAGACACCAATCGCACTTCCAGTAATACAAAAGCCCAGTTAATGGATAAAATTAAAACAGTTTTTGCGGCCCTTCCCAGGGAGACTGTAGCATCAGCTTGTTCGAGGTTCCGAAGCAGAATTGAAGCTGTGATCGATGCTAATGGTGGTTATTTTGAGTAAATCTTGTTGATAGTATTGTAATTAACTCTGCCTGTAATGTTTTTTTGTCAATTCATTAAATTTAATAGATACAAAGAAGATTTTCTTTTTCCTTACGAAACTGTCAAATTTATCCCGAACACCCTGTATAAGTTGCGAATGGAGTTAAGGAATAAATTTGTCAAGAATTTATAATGGGTAAAAAATATTTACTTACAGCGTCATATCTAAGGCGTGTTGTCTATGGTAACATCCTTTAAACCAGCGCTTCCCAAACTGTGGGCTGCAGTCCCCTTGGGGGTCGTAGGTTTTGTTGAGGGGGGGCCGTGAAATAATGAAAACAAATTGAAAATGTTTTAAGACTAAGTAGATTTCTTTTATCTTATACGTATATAATTTTTATGATTTATTATTTCTTTTTTGTTATTTTTTATATTTTAATGGGAAAAAAATCACACACATTGGTGCAGGTTCACAAACTTTGCTTCCTGCGTATTTCGGCGCTTAATGAATATTAGTAAATATATGCTTATTCATATAAGTTTCATTTCAAAGCAGAAATCTAGGAATTGCAGTTTCAGATATTTCACCTGATATTGACTTTTCGTGTAGCAGTATTGAAACAATTGTTATTAAACTTCTTTTTATATTTTTAATTCTTTCTTTATTACTAATCGTTTTATGTTCATGTGCTTGTACTACAAATGTACAAAAACAATATAAAATCTATCTGTATAAAAATATGAGTAACGCCATGTCAGATGTGTATGTAAGATGCCAAAAATGTAATATTTGCTGATTTTTGCAATATTCGCTGTGTATATTTTATATTGAATATAAATACAATAAATATTATAATAATATATGTCTATATTACGATTTTGTTCGAGGTGGGGGCCGTGAAATATTTTAATTTTTCCAAAGGGAAAAATTAAAATATTTCACGGCCACAAATATTTTTAAAAATTAAAATATTTGTAGCCCTGACATCCAGAAGTTTGGGAAGCACTGCTTTAAACAATACTAAATATGCAGTTTTCTAAAATTATATTTAGAGAAGAATAGTGATTGTGACAAACAACATACTTCTACAACATAGTTATACGCAATGTAAAAAAGGTTATTTTTTCATATTCCGTATGTACAGTAACGAATACAGAATTTTTTCGCAATTACCAAAATAAAAATAAATAAATAAAAAGAAGATAAAACATCAAATATTACTTAGTGATTTAAAAAAAATGAGAAATGGGATATTCAATAAATTTATTTATTAAAGTAATTAATAAATTGCGAATTTTAGTCGTTAGTTTGCTTTGTAAATCTGTAAAACACTTCACCGAGGGTCATAAAAATATATCAGAGGTGAGGAATATCGCAGATTCCTCGCCTCTGATATAATTATCATAATCAAATTCCTGATATGGTATCCTCAAGGGATGCATTGGAAACTACACTAGTACTACGCAATCATGGTTACATTATTTCCGTTGATATAAGGTAAAACTAAATGTAAGATTATGGTGATGCATTAATCTTTCTTATTATGTCATATGACATATCATTTGTTCACAAGAGGAAAACTAGATCTCAGAAAAAAATATTGTTAACAATCCACAAGCTGTATTCTGCAACCATTTATCAATTATTGCTGAATTAATCACACTGCGTTGTAACAACGTCATATTATTCGATACGAATGAGATGAAAAGATCACTAGCTATATGTGCTCTTGTTCACGATCTTTAGCTGTTGACCTACTTTTCTACATCACTTTTATTTCACGGAATGTCTTCTCGCTATGAAATGACCCAATGGGAATATGTAATGACAAAACGTGAGATAGCTGAGTAGAAGAATGGTTTCTAAAGAATATAAAGGCACACCCTTTATCTGCATTGCTTTTTTAGCGGTTCTATAAAATGCACGTGAAAATCCTGCATTTTGTATCAATCTCTATTACAAACATTTCTTTAACTTTTTTTTATACAATATTTATTCAATACACGTAAAACGGAAGTTTCTGATGTGATTAAAACTTCCCAATATATTTGTGTAAAGACGATATTCTAAGGTCTGACAGGTTTGGAATTTATAGAGTTAAGAAGCATCCCTTGAACAAAGAGGGCACACATTTTTTTTGGAGGCCGATGGATGTCATGCGTTTTGGCCTGATAGGATATGCGTCAACTCAATGAGAGAAAATGATCTTTACTAGAGATCGTGGTGGTAGTAGTGGTTTATCCCTTTCAGTCGTTTTCCGACTCTTCCTGACTTTGTAGGATTGCCCACAAAGTGTTCTTGGTGAGAATTTTACAGGGTAGTTCACTATTGCTTCCCCCCCACCAATTTTATCCGGGCTCGGGATCGGCATATGGCTCTGACGTATTCATGACTGTAATTCATATGTGTTCACGGGTCCGGTTTGCCTGTCTGGGGGAAGAAAAACCCGAGTTTCCGGGTAAAAAACCTCCTACCTCTGTATGAGACTGGCTAACTCACCTTTAGTCGAAAGAGACCACATAAAAGTTCTTCGCGGGAATCGAACCCAGGTCTTTCTGACCAACGGTTTCGTCTATACTGACTGAGCTACGGAGGCTCCTAGAGATTGTACTGTTATTAAAATAATACGGAATGAAGTAAGATCTTTCTTCCTTGAAATAATGCAGGAGAGTTTGTTTTAGTAGCATTGAAATTCATTAGATTATCTTCACTTCTATTTAAAATGGTGAAAAGATTAATATTTGAGACAGACATTCGTTATTACGGAAGATCATTTGAGTAGAATAGGTTACTTGGAATGAAAAAGAGGGATGAGGTGGGTTGTCACCACCAAAACCATGAATAGGATTTGGAGTTGGCGAGAAATGATCAATATACAAGAGAAAGAGTGCAGCTGAAAGTACCGAACCTTGGGATATTTTAACACTGAGAGAGAAATACGACCAGAGTGAAAGCTAGCGACTTAATCACAAGATCAGGATGGAGATAGTTTGATAAGAAGGGCGCTATGCCAAACACGATCAAATCCTTGGAAATATCACGTGCAAACTTTGGTAATCCGTACTGGTAATCAGTAGTTAATTGGCAGGCCTCCAGGTAGTGAAGAAATTCGTATTAATAACCTTCTCCATCAAACAATAATCAATTAGTAATTAATAATTAATTTGTAAGCCTCCAGGTAGGGAAGAAATTGGCTATTAATGACCTTCTCTATTACTTTAGGAAACATTCAGGTGAGAGCAATGGTTTACAGTAAAAGTCCATTTTCTAGATCCTAAAATTTTCCTCGAGCACAGTTATTTCTCTTAATATCAACATGTTGTGTCTAATATCATTTAATAGCCAATTAAGATTGAAAGCTATAGAAATTATTATTAAAATAGAAGTTTCTTTTCATAGAAGAGTTGTCATACTGACGTTTGTACAGAAGTTACTTTATGTATTTATTTCATGCATTATTATTTGCATGAGAATGTGTTCGGAAAGATCTGCATCTAAGATACGAAGAACCTTTATAACAATATTTTCATCTAAAGGAAAGTTATACTGTCTCGTAAAGATGTGGAAGGTGTTTACTTTCGGAAACTCACGTTTATTTCTTCCTTATAACCAGCAAACCATCTAGAAGAATACACTCAATTTACAGAAAAATACGTAGGTGTCACAATATTTTTTTGTGTTGCTGTAATTCCACTTAACACAGCGAAACCACTCTAATGCATTGATCAAACTCCGCATCACTGATTAAAAAAAAAAACGGAATTCGTAAATGAACATTGAGATCTGGTATCAGTCTTTGCCAAATCAGATATTTGCCAAAGCTGCAAAAAAGTCATTATCAAAATTCGAAAAATTACACAGAAAATTATTTCTACCGTGCTTTGAATGTCTTTAAATACACAGACACTAACGAATCTTTTATGGATATACACAAAATCCCCAGCATAAATTTATTTCTCGCACTACGTACTTTTACATAGAAATTATTCAATAATTTTTATAATAAAAGAAACACATGTTGAATAGCACAATGCTATCTTTATTATTACTAATTCTTCTCTTTACACAATCAGTACAACAGCAACTCAAAAGGCGAGGCTAAAACATAAGCTGTTGAGGATCTGTGAACACAATTAGCAGAGCAGAAGGAGCTCACATCTGCACCATATAAAACATGGAAAGCCACAATAAAAAGATCAACTTTCTATTCACGAAAGGTACCAAATAACATAAAAGTTAATCCCACTATTTTCATAAAAGCTTACTATAGCTTCGAAGTCAGTGGGATTATACCTCTTCATAATTTCTTTATCTCTTCAATTTGTTATGACCTACCATTGACCTTAATGGAGCATGTAACCCTCATCATTTTCACCCCTGGATAAAATATTGAGCTATTATTTGTTTTTATTACGTTTAGTTATATTACATAGCTCAATTTATTATTTTACTCTTTTTTTCTTTTCTTTTTCCCCCTTCCCTTTTTATTTATTCTTCTTTCAGAATGTTATTGAAAAATTGTAATATAAATATTATTAATAATAACTTTTCTGCTCGGTAGCAATTACATCTGGCATGCTGTATCCTAAATGCTGATTGTCTGCATTTTAAAATACCACAACTTTTGTACTGTTACTCTCCAGCACTTTTATAATAACGCATGTTCTAACTGATCCTTTGATATGGTAAGAGGAATTATACTTTCTTTTGTAACATAAATTCAAGTGTATTACTTTGGCGACTCCGTTATGGCGTGTACAATAAAAATAGAGAAGATTGATTCCAAACACCAGCCATGAAGCTATTTTAATTCATATGAATTGCGGAATTAATTAAAGATAAGTCAAGGAGATGAATTAAACATTGAATATGGTCCTAATTAAAAAATCATTTTTTTTTAATTTCTCAATAAAAATACATTTTCCAAACAACATCAATATCAAGAATCGGCATTTTATATATCGATCTGCAACGGCAGTGTAATTATGGCAGCGAAAATTTATTCTTCAGCCATTTCTTCGACGAATTAGTTTACTTTGTAAACTAATAAAATGACCTTAAATATGCAAATTAGATTTTCTGCTGAATTCAGTGCACTTGGTTTATTAAATTTGCTTACATTGCTACCGACATTAATAATTCATATGTTAATATAATAAACCGGAACCAGAACTAGCGACATCAGCGATATATAATACAAAAATAAATGGCAATTAAAAATTCATTTAAATGTGATTGATGTTGACTTGTTTTAACTTGGAATAATGGAAAGAGAAGAACTTTATCTGCATATTTTAAAATGTTAAAATAAAATATGAATGTTTGTACTTTTTAAAGAAGAAATTTCTGGAAAACATGTTATTCTTTGAATGCTATAAATTAGTAGAAATAAGACGAATAAAATTAAATTTGATTTCAGTGACAGACAGTTTTCGTCTCCCAGTATGAGCCCACCACTCTTCTTCTTCGTGAAGGCTTGAAGTGGCTTAAAATTTCCATATTAGTCTAGAGCAAAGTTTCCGAGTTATTTGATCCTTAGCCAATCCACGCTACTCAAAATTTTTTGGTGGTAAAATCCACATAAAAAGTCTAAGATTATCGATAAAAGGGCAGTAGATGATATGGGAATGCTCAATATCTACTCTGTGTTCCCTGAATGTTTATTTTATATTTTTTTATTTCGGCAAATATTCAATGTCTACGTGGAACATAAATACCAACGATACACCTGGGCTTCATATGCTGATGTTGCTAGATTATTAATAGCTTAATGCTATTTTAATGTTCTATTGTCATCGACAGCAGTTAATAAGGATATCATTTTGCAACGTCTGAAAAAAAAAAGCTTAAAAATAATTTTCCCCAACTTTGCCTCTAAGAAAAGAAGTCTTTCTAGGTCAAAGAACAAAATAACCTAGCTTTCTTCACCTGTCATCTCATTTACGAAAGATCTTTTGACTAAACAAAAAGGAAGTCTCATTCATCAGATGTAATCCTAGCAGACTCTGATGAGGTTTTTTGTTAACACGCCATTTGCTTGTTCATTCTCTGCATGGAAACTCTGCCACAAGAGATTTAAGTTGTCAGTTTAAAGCTGTAATTATAAGCTACTGTCTACTAAATTAGCGTCTCGGACTGAATTAGTTAATTATTCAGAGGGTAGAGGGCACATAATCGCATGCGTATGCAATTATATTTAGCGAGGAAATTTACTCTACAAAATAAAAGCTTAGCTTCTGTAGCTGTGTTTAGTGGTTGCAACTATTTATAAATACTGAAACAAGAAAGTCAGATGGTTCTGACATTAAAAGCGAACGTATTATAAATCTAAGGCAGTACTAAAATATACCAAAAATTGAGACTTAAATCAAACTCAAGTTCTCTTCGTAAACTAGGAGCAAGACAATTATTCTCAAACTAACTCTTCCTTATGAGGAATTTCAACATAGCTGAATTACCATTCACACCTAATGGTTCGGAAAATATTTATTTATTTATCTATCAAACTCATTCATTAGTAGAAGAGGCTGCAGTGAATGGTCTCATGGAGGCCGATGCGATAGTCCATTAACACTAGTAGTTTATGTCAAATATCGGAGAATTTGACATTCATTATTTTATTTTGTCTTTGCTTTCATTTACAACCATCTCATTTCGTCTAATTGATTTCTTTTTTTTTTTTCAATTTTCCCTCGTCTAATGATTATAGTTTTTATGAAACTTGGAAATGACATACAAAGCATGACCACGTGTAATTCCTTTTTTGGAAAAGTATATTCTCTGATTAATAGTGTATTCTGGCGGTGATAATTTTCTGTAATTGTTTGTTTCTAAATTATGTTGCTAATAACGATTAAAAATGTCTGGGAAAAACTTCTGTTATTTGGTAAAAGTGATTTTTATTTTTAAGTTTATTTTTTATTCTACACATGAAACATTATTTCCGCAAACTCTTAATTAAATCGACCATCGTTTATGATATTACCAGCTAGTGTTTTTAACCTTCATGTAAAGTTTTAGAAGATCTAAATTGGTGTTTTTCTTCTCTCTCTTCAATAGTCTTATTTTCAGTTGGTTGTAGCAAACATTCATTGGAAGAAATCGAACAAAATAATCCATCGGGACTTGACAGACATCAACGATGCCATATTAATAAGAAAATCTGGCTATATGGCATTGACAGTACTTTATTTCTGTGTCCAGATTTCTTCACTTTCTCGTATTATATTAATATTATATTACTCCATAAGAATATTTAAAATGTTTCCCAAACAATTTATTTAGATACATAGAACACCTGAAATAAAAAAAAATGTAATTTTTGAAAGAGTTTTGAAATAAAAAAAAAGTTTATCAAAACTTTTAATCATAACCTTTAGACTAAACCACTAAAATCAAATCTGTAGGAACTGCTAAGCTTATCAAAGATACTGCGCAGTTTGATATAGGTTTTAACCTGAAATGTGTTCAGTAATACAAAACTTTTCGACGGCTTTTTTCAGCCAGGAATTTTAAAAATACAGGAGTTAAATTCTATATATTAAATATATCATCCTTTCAGAAAGCAAAAATCTCATGTTTGGTACAAAACTATTAATCTTATTTCACATTTTATTGAGACAGACAGCTTGTTTCAATGCGGCAGTATTTATTCTAGACGGCGCTGTTACATGAAAACTTCATATCAAGTAGCTGTCACTTACAGAACTTAGACTAGAACGTATTTTAATGTTCATTTTTAGAAGAGTTGTGCTCATAGATAAGTACTTTTGCCAATAGGTAATCTTTCTTGCACCAGAGCAAAGCTGAAAATATTATTTCTTTAGCACAAGACTTTCCAGTTGCTCTCTCTCTCTCTCTCTCTCTCTCTCTCCTTCCTAAGCTTTCACTTTTCTGCGGACCGTAGATAACACAGTTCCGGCCTTAGGCGAGTTACGATTTGAACTGCACTGATACAGAATAATTACGGAAACGAAAAGAGGGGAAGTGCGGTTACGAAGATATCATAGATTTAATAAAACAGCACATGCAATGAATTCGATTAAAAATGTCACAGACACACGTGGATTTTTTATTTATTTTATGACCATATTAAATATAATTAATATAGAGAAAACTTGGTTAAATGCATGGGTTAACTAAAATAAAATTGATTCGCAAAATTTAATTATAGTACTCCGGAAGCAGTGCATGTTGAGTAAGAATGTATTCTTATAATTTTGTTGTCAATAACAGTTGTAATGATAAAAATAGTCACGTTTTTTTCTTCTTTTTTTTTTGAAATAATAATAATCCTTAATATAGAACTGATTATTTCCTCTAGCTTTTCGAACTTGTTTAATTTTGACCGGAAAATGGTCCTATTTTAACGAAACGTAAGTTTACTCGAGCCATTTAATATACCCACAACTGATTTTATTAAAATCCGTGCAGCCAGAGCTGAGTTGTTCTATGCTCACGCAGAAATAAAAAAAATCTAATAAACGCGTACGCAGTATGAAAAACACACTTCGTAATATCTGTGAACAGAATGAACTAGTTTTATTTTTCCTTTTCTTAGGAGCTGTTATTAATTTCAGAAGTTGAGTTTGTGTGTGTGTGTGTGTGTGTGTGTGTGTGTGTGTGTGTGTGGAGCGAGAGAGGGAGGAAGAAAAATTGACTTCAAACAATGTACTGTAGCCTTAGTGCTTATACGTTTTAAAAATTAAAATTTGAAAACTACAGAAGGTATTGTAATACAGAAAGAGCAAAAAGAGAAAAAAAAAACAGACTTATAGCAAAATGCTTATTGTGATGTAAGCCTAAAAACAATATATAATGGGGAAGACTTAGGTAAATTACCTCAGCTATTAAAGTTTTAGTCCAAACATTTTTTGTTTCTATAGCGTTTTTATAAGTTTGTTTCTTAGTGTTTATATAGTCAACTCAAGTATATTTATTTCATAATTTTTAAAGGAATAAAGGAATTTTTTAAAAATTATATCATGTGCGTTTAAAGATATTTTATTTATTTCAAATCTTCTCTCTCTCTCTCTCTCTCTCTCTCTCACACACACACACACACACACACACACACACACACACACACACACACACATATACACACACAAATTCAAGAAACGGATATCAAAAACCTAAATGGTGCCGTGCCTTTCAATGTGTGCTATGATTTATAGATTGCATTGCCATTTCCTTCAAGCAATAGTAGATATCTAAATTTCAGTCTTCAAGTGGGTCGCAATATTTATAGTAGAAAGTAGGAAGATCAGAGCAATGCAATATATGACGTGTACATTTTGGTAGTGGGGGGGGGAGTGTATTTACTACCAGTATATATACGATCCTTTTGCATATCTACGCAGCATACATGATATTGAAAAAGGATCTGAACCACAACTCCAAAACTTTCCTCGGTAAGCCACAAAATAAACGAAGAAAAACTAATATCTTTTGTTTAAACATGAACTACCTCGTTCAGAACTTCTTTATATGTGCCCTATTTTGAAGTAACGCAGAGAAGGACAACGTGTAAAATAAGGTAGCTCAAGATCCGTATAGTTTCATTAATTCTTTCCTTATTAGAAATGTCGATGCAAATATTGATTTGCGTATCTATGTGTTAAAATGATATTTCTCCCATAGAATCTTAAAGTAAGATGACCATTAAATATAGTTATTTCATAGTTGGAAAGCAGACTTTTTCAATCTCGTGATAAAATTTGCAATTTCATTTCAGTTAATGTCTCTTTTATAGCGTAACTACAGAGGAGGGTGTCAGTTTTTGTTGATAAATTAAGGAGTTGTAACAATACGAATGCAAACGGAGGTCGAGTGAAATGAATGGTAAAGGTATATATTAAGAAATTCAGAGTAAAATGAGAAATTGCTGATAAAAGTCTTAGTGATTATGAAAATATCTGTAAAAATGCCTGAAACACAAATCAAATGTTTCTTAATAGGGAATGGACTTAATTGATAAGCTGGGTAGTCCTGAGAAACAACCAGAGAGAGAGAGAGAGAGAGAGAGAGAGAGCAATTTCACTGATATGTAATTTTTCTTTCTCTTTTTCTTCAACCTTTTGGTCCTGTACGCTGCTGGACGAAAGTCTCTCACATGGTATTCCAGACTACTCGGTTTTCTGCCTCTCCCATCCATCTCACTCCAGCAACTTGTTCCACTTCATCCCTCCACCTTCTTCTCGGTCTTCCTCTTCGTCTTGCTCCATCCATTGGTCTCCACTCTGTTGTTTTACTAGTTCATCTCCCGTCACTGCATCTAGAAATATTGGCAGCCCTTCTCCACTTAGCCTGTTTAATGTATTTTACGATATCCGTGACACCTGTTTGAGATCTTAATCCAAGTATTTGTCTTCAGGAAGATACGTTGGTTTGGTAATTTCGAAGCTGGAGAGTAAATGGATGTTGACGGGGATCTGCTCTTGTATTACAGGATTTAAAAAAGAGAAAAAATGATAGTAGCCATTTCAGGAGAATATTATAGTAATAGTAGAGTCATCAATTAATCACATTGTCCTCTTATGGATGGCGTAAAGCAATCCTGAGAGATTTTGGATGCACGACCCTAAATGTATGAGTAATATTCTTGTAAGGAGTGTTAGAAGTTGTTCAGGTGAGAAGTAGCCATGAGCCATAAAGTACATCTAGGCTGCATACACTCTGGCGAGATATATTTGTGCTTGGAAATGCTGGAGATTTAAGTCAGCTCCAAGAAAGAAAAGGTATCGTTTACTGGAGATGTGAATATTATCACAAGTAAAAGGAAGTGATATGCTATCTTTATTGACTGAATTCAAATAACAATATATTTTGGTAGCTTAGAAATTCAAAGGTTATCTTGATCCTCTAAGAAGCAAAGAGATCAGAGATTTAGGGCATTACTTATGAAATCGTGAGGATTTTAATGATTTAGCACAGTGAGGTTTGTCAAGCGAAGAAGAATGGAGTATTATAATCAACAAGGCTATGAATAGGATCTGAATTTGAACAGAGGACACTGGGTTATACTTAAGATATGTTTATACCAAGAAGGAATGAAGATTACAGCTATTCCAAGAAGAGAAATCTCATCTCTTCACTTGAATTTTCAGGCAATGAGAAGCATATTCAGTTTGAGAGGTCTGTCATATTTAGTTTCTTAGGAAAGAAAGACGAGAAATAATAGAAACGTATAACTTGGCAGGGGGACTTAAAGCAGATTAATAAGAAAGGAGGTAATTTATAAAGAAAGAGAAGGGAGCAAATGAAAAATACATGAAGCTATCGAGAAATTTTTCCAAGGAGGATGTGGGTAAAAGAAGGGAAGCGCAGTTTTTTTTCCTTTTCTTTCTTGGAGAGCGATGCGATGGGGCGGAATGTATTGTAGGAAAGCGTGATGAGTGATGAACCATTAAATGAATTAAGGGTACAATCAAGTAACTTTCATGGCTACTTTTTGTTGTTTGTTTTTATGATATATCTCTATTTTCCGCTATAAAGTCTTCTTTGTAAGACTTCTAGAGACGTAAATCAGTCACTGAGAGTTCTGTTTTGTTTTACGCTTGGCATAGACCCACACTGTACCATTCAGGCATTCGAAACCAGATCCGACGGAATTTTTCTCACGGAAATTCCGGTTTGTCATTCTCTCAAAAAAAAACAGGCAAGCCTTCTAGAAAAAAAAAATAGACATGTAACAGATAGATACTACGGGAATAAGGATTAACGGAGTATCTATCTGTTGCATGTCTATTTTTTTTCTAGATGGTTTGCCTGTTTTTTTTTTTTTCGAGAGGATGACAAACCGGAATTTCCGTGAGAAAAATTCCTGTCATTTGTCTATAAGACTGGCTAACTTACCTCCAGAAGAAACTTACCTCCAAAATCCTGATGAATGTTATTGTAGACGTCTTTCCAGCCAAAGAGCATGGTCGAAACCGATTGAGGTATGGAGGCTCTCGCTGAGTGTGAAAGTGCAAATGGTTGAGTTGGACTAGTTGGATTACATCTCGCAAGGCATCGCATGCAAGTTAGCATTATAACGCGGAGGGGGGAGGGGTCTGAGCTACTAAGAAGAGATATTGGCTCACATTGGATATGCAATATCTGCACTGTTGAGATTGCGATATTCTGTAATACATTCCAAAGTCTACAGATTTCACAGCAGTTACTTTCTCATTAACAATGAAATTAGTTTTGAATTTGAATTTCATGAGTGAATAAAATTTTTTCGAGTAGAGTGACGAGAGGAATCTTTATATGTTTTTTTTTTTTTCAATTGAAGGTGAGTTAGCCAATCTCATGCGGCGGTAGCAGAGTTTTTTCTCGCGGAAACTCGGGTTTTTAATCCCAAGTACAGGTAAACCGGCCATCAGAACATACACAATTTACAGACAAAAATACTGTTGTTTGGTGATGGACGGTAGATGGCGTTGATGGTAGTTCTGTGTAGTGGGAGATTTAAGCAGTAGGGGAAAGTGAGGTGTGTAGCAGAGTGAAATACGGTAGGTACACTCCTTCGATGAGTCCTTGGACTCCTTGGAGATGTTACATAATAATAATAATAATAATAATAATAATAATAATAATAATAATAATAATAATAATAATCCCCCGAAGGAACACGGCCGTGTCGTGGCGGTGGGGCTTGCTTGCTTCTGTGATGTTGAGAGCTATTCTGGCAGTAGCATAGCTGCCTGCAGGGCCGCCCTTTTCAGACTGGTCTCAACTGAGGAGCCAGACAAACAGTGTTCCATCCCCCATGTTAATGGTGAAAAGGAAGAAGAGATCCATATCAGATTAGTCGACGCCTGGGTCATCAAGGACTGCGTCAAATATTGGGGATCCTGGGCATCAGACGACAAGTAGGCTACAGGACCCAGCTCCCCTTGCTGGTCAATCAGGGCAGGAAGCTGAAAAGAAACCAAACGTAAAAAATGGACTGTAGAAGAAAACAGAGAAGTTATGAAATGTTTTTACAGATCAACACCAGAAAAACGAGGTTTCAGAAAGCTTATGCATTTATTTTGGAAACAAAAATTCCCAGAATCTGCAATAACAGAACAAAGACTTATGGACCAAAAAAATTTCATTTTTCGTAACAAAATATTTACTGAACTTGAGCTGCAAGAGTTACGTAATAAACCAACAACTCTAGTGACAGCAAAATCATCAGGATGAAGCTGTATCAAACGTTGGAATTCAACTCAGTAAACATCAAGCTGACGATATACATCAGAATGTTTTGACAGAAGTGCAATGTAAAATGAAGTCAGGGATATTGGAACATATGAACTCCATAAATGACCGTATAAGACTACCACCATTAAAAGCTTTACAAAAATCTAAGCTAAAACAGCTCCTCTTAGACGCAAATGCTGTAAGGAAGAAGAAACCATCACAACCAACAGTATAAAGGAAACAAATCAGCTCCTATACAGCACAGCCTATATCATTTCAGCGAAGTTTGGTTGCATATCGAAAGAGCAAAAGCCGAGGATGAAACAGTCTGCACCATGGAAAATCCGGTTAGAACGAAAAGTCAACAAACTTCGAGCTGATCTGAGCAACTTAAAGAGTTTTAAAGAAGGACGGCTGAGAAATAATAACATAAAAAAACAAATTGATTAACACATAATTTGGCCAACAAACCAATTGCTGAAGTTACCGAAGAGCTAAAACAAAGAATTACAGCGACTGCACAGAAAATTAAAAGATATGAACCAATATGTACAAAATATGCAATTTCGACAGAACCAACGTCAGAATTTCTGATTCTGTCCAGAGAAATACAAATGCAAACCATCGTTCACCAGGAAATGAAGAAACACTCAAATTTTGGAAGTCAATCTGGGATAATCCTATTGAACACAATAAAGATGCCTCATGGATTAAGGAAATAGAATCAGAAATGAAACAAAAACAAATGCAAAATGTCATTATCACTAAATAAATGGTCAGTGCTCAAGCTAGAAAATTAAAAAACTGGAGTGCACCTAACAAAGACGAACTACATGGATTTTGGTTAAAACATCTAACCAGTCTACATGATCAAATGGCAGAACAGTTTAATTATTTGTTGAAGTCAGGCTCAGTGGAAGACTGGATAATATCTAGGCGCACTTTTCTCTTCATGAAAGATAAGGATAAGGGTGCAGACCCAAGTAACATCGTCCAATAACAAGCTTACTAATCATGCTTAACTCTTCACTGCAATCATAGCAAATTCCATGTACCACTACTTATCAGATAATCAGATTTATCCGATTGAACAAAAAGGCAATTTTCAAAAATCTAGAGGAACAAAAGACCAGATCCTTATTAATAAAATGATTCTCAGAAATTCAAAAAGACGAAACACTAACTTAAACATGGCATGGATGGATTGCAAGAAAGCATTCGATTCCCTCCCACATCCTTGATCCTAACATCACTAAAACTATTTGGAATTAGCAAAAACATATGTTCATTTCTGGCTGCTGCTATGAAATCATGGAAAACAAATTTAATAGTGAATAATGAACGATTTGGAGATATCAACATTAAACGTGAATTTTCCAAGGTGATTCCTTGTCACCATTGCTCTTCAACATTTCTTTGATACCGTTGTCTATGATTCTGACGAAAACAAAACTTGAATATGAAATTCCTAAATTTAATATTAAAATTTCCCATCTGTTGTATATGGATGTCTTCAAGTTAAATGGAAAATCGACCCAGCAAATAAATTCTTTATTGAACACAGTTCGTATTTTCAGTCAGGACATCAAAATGGAATTTGGTTTAGATAAATGCGCAATTTTACTATTAAACGAGGAAAAATTAATGACACTAGCAATTTTAATTTTGATCAAGAGAAATATATAAAAGCAATATCTAGGAATATTAAAAGACAGTGATATTCTCCACTTTAAAGTTAAACAACAGGCAGCATCAGAATACATCAAAAGAGTTATTAGAAATATTCTGAAAACAAAACTAAATGGATTAAACACAATTAGAGCAATGAATTCTGGCTATACCATGATCTGATACATAGCTGGCATAATAGATTGGACAAAAGAAGATCTGGACAAACTGGACCGCACAACTAGAAAACTAATGACTATGCATCATGCATTACATCCACGAAGTGATGTTGACCGGTTGTACCTACCAAAGAGAATAGGTGGACGGGGTATGCTGCAAGTGAGACAGACTGTGGAAGAAGAAGAAATTAGTTTAAGAAGTTACATCGACAATAGCTCTGAGCCAATACTTCAAGCAATTACACAATAGGGCCTTCTAAAAGCAACAGGAAACAAATCCGATTACAAAAAGGAACAACAAAATAACCGATATGTGCGCTGGAAAAATAAACCATTGCATGGCCAATTTCTTCGAGATACTGAGAACAAAATTGACGTGAATAAGACGTGGCAATGACTACAATACGAATACATTAAAAAGAAACAGAAGGATTTATTCTAGCAGTTCAAGAAAAGGCATTACAAACTAATGCAATCAAAGCAAAAATTTTGAACATCAATAATAACAGCAAATGCAGATTATGTGATCAGAAAAATGAGACAGTAGAACATCTAATCATGCGTGCAGCAAAATAGCTCAAACTGACTATAAATACCGCCATGATCAAGTGGCCAAAATAATTCATTAGCATGTATGCAAAAAATATGCCTTTCCCACTTCTGATAACTGGTGGCAGCATGAAATAGAGACTGTATTGGAAAACGAAACAGCAAAAATTCTCTGGGACTTTAGAATACAAACTGATCGGCATTTGGAACACAATAGACCTGATATCACAATTATCGAACATCGACAGGTTTGGATTACTGATATCGCAGTACCCAGTGATTAACAACATTAACAACAAAGAACTGGAAAAAAATACTACATATCGATATCTGGCAATCGAAGTTGGCCGACTGTTGCTTAAACACACCAAAATCATCCCAATAGTTATCGATGCACTTGGCATTTCAAAAAAGCTATCCAACTATTTACAAGAATTAAACATCAACAAAGTGTCCCCATATGACCTGCAAAAAACAGCATTACTTGGAACAGTCTTTACGACGCTACCTGACGGACTATTCTTAGATTCTTGGGTAGAATCTGAATTGTTCTGTATCACCAGTCAAATTTTTGTTTATATGATATCTTGTTTTGACTGTGTATCAATTATGTGAATAATAATAATAATAATAATAATAATAAGCACTTCAAAAACCTAAATAGTAAGATTTCTGTGCTAGCAATTTATATTGCTAGTTGTATACACCTTTTATATGATCTCTACTATCTGCATGTTCCCAAAATAACACATGACATGATATGTAAGATTGCACGTGCACTCATCTTATCAGTTTAACATACAAAAAAAAAAAACAGATAACGTGGAAGAATATAATAAGCGATTCTAGTATTCTCATCTGTTCGAAAAACGAATTAAAATATACTGCATTATATGATAATGTGATAAAGAACAAATCAAATATTGTTTAATAAACAGGCAAACCAAACCAAAACAAAACAAAAAAGATACCAAATAAAAATTATTGATCATCACAGATTACTTTTCTAAGGAATTAGGTTATATTTTATCATTTCTTTCTTTTCTAGACATGAGCACAGTTCAATTTATATCTTCTGATTTTTGTTTTGAAAACACTTCAGATAAATCAGACTCTATATAAGCAGTTGTTTGACGCAAACGTTTTTCTTTTTTTAGTTAATATCAAAGAATGATTGCAGCAAGTTTTTTTTTCCTCGTATTTCCGGAAGGATAGTAAATTTTACATGACAATAAATTATATTCTTGTCACTGATAATATCTCACACTGACGAGGCCTCAATAAACAACAGAACCAAAACTGGATGGTATTTTATCCCAAAATGCACATTCTGGGCATTATACATGGGCAAGGCTCGAGAATGGGCAAGGTGCACCGAAAGGCAATTTGATGTGAAGTTAACTACACCCTGTACACTAACACACTCGTTTTTATTAGCACAATGTAAACGTACCCACTCTCACCAACAAGGTTTGGGTTCGAAGCCACTGTAAGTATGGATGTTTGAGAATGACTTTAGGTGATAAATGGATTGCATCTTCCTGTGAATGTGTCATCTCCGCAATCACTCTGTTCTTTATAAACTTGGAGTCGTATGAAAAATCCCATGGTGGCTTTTTTTTTTCGGTGAACAGTTTCTGGATTATCTCACCCTTCGCCACTTACTAACAATAATATACTACAGGTTTACGATCTTGCATCGGTAGAATTCATATTAAAAAGTAGCCTAAGACGAATGGAGATAATGTTATGCTTAGGATGATCCTGAAGAGATCATGAATATCCTTAAGATGATCATGAATTGATTTTGTTTGATTATACATTATGTCCTCGACTTGCACGGATTGGAGTTAAGCCTATTGATAGTTATGGGGCTAAAATAAAGTGCTAAAAGGCTTAAATGTTCATAGGTGAGAGAATAAAATGGAGAATATTATGGATCCGCCCATATTTTATATAAAATATAGAAAGAAAGTTCTAAAAGTTTCGAAAATTGATTACGAAGTGTATAATCTTCTAATAAAAGCACCAATAAAATGCAAACATACGGGTTTCTGAGCAGAGCGTATGTCTTTTAGATAGTGCTTACGAAGACAACTTTAATGCCGAAGTTCATATTCTTGTAAGCTTTCTAGTAAATTTTCGAACTTTTAAGTTTCTTTCTACGTGTGTGTTATAAAATATTTTTGAAACCATGATATCCTCCATTCTAATATAATAACGGATGGTTTTCCAAATAAGCTGATGTACAGCCGATAATGTCATCGCCACTTTATTTGTGGGATAGTTGTGCTCAGGAACGCCTTGAGCGCCAGTTGTATCTTGTTCGTGAATCCAGGTAGGCTTATTCTAAACAAAACATAAACCCTAAATATGCCTGAGAAACATAACTGATGCACTGAGAATACATGCATTCACAATGCATGTATTCTGCATGAAGATAATTTAGAAGGGACACATTATAACGTGTCTCTTCTAAATTATCTTCAACTTGCGTGGAAACCCCCAGGAAAGAATTAACCGCGTAAGTCGAAGACTTTCTGTATAAGAATACAAACAAAAATATAATTTCTTGCTGAGTTCTATTTATTAATAAGTGAAAGGCAAAATTATGTGAACAATGATATATCAAGAAGCAGATAGAAACATGGAAGATTTTGGTGAAAAAAAAACATTACATTTTCATTCTTATCGATGTGGTAATCATCTACAATATTGTTTTATAGATGAGTTGGGGGTGGGATAAAAAAAAGAAAGTCTCAGTGTTCCAAATCAAGGAAATAAGGAGAAAATAAATGGTGACCTGAACGCTAGAGAGTATACATAGCTTTATATTCAATTTTTAGCTTCCAAAGAAGAGAGAGAGAGAGAGAGAGAGAGAGAGAGAGAGAGAGAGAGAGAGAGAGAGAGAGAGAGAGAGAGAGAGAGAGAGAGAGAGAGAGAGAGAGAGAGCTTTTTCATCTGGGATTAAAAATCATTTTTTACATAGGCATTCCTTAGAGTGTGGTGCTCTTTATCTCATAAAACGCGTGAGATGTGACAAACAGTTGATCCCTATGTCTACTGCTAACTCAGTTACTACAATTGGAAAGCCAACTGAGATAAAATCACCATCCTCTCTAAGGCTCGAGAGTTTCGCTTGTTATAAAGAAAGTTAGATTAGAAAAAAAGAAGGAGATTGAATGAAGGGAAATCAAAAACTTTCTACTTGCCTGGAAGAGATAATAATTCGAAAATTAGATGAAAATTAGCATCTTTGGGGCAGATTTCCACATCCAACGATGAGACCATGGTAACAAATTTATCTATTTATTTATGTATGTTTTGATTAGTTGTCTTTTACTACGGTAAAACCGAGATTGACATGGATACGGAATGTGATAGAATTCTTCAACAAGTTGGTATATATAGGGAAGCTTCACTCAACCTTTCATCAGTGGTAACCTCGGCAGTTGATCTATACCTATACATATCTATAAGGCATATCGATAATATGCCTTCGTACTGTAGTATAAATGTCTTCATATATTGAGGCACATCTATAGTATGCCTTCGGTATCTATCGAAGGCATATCACATCAGTATTATGCCTTCAATAGACATCATCTCATCATCATGCTTGTCAAGGATTTAGGCCTAGAGTGGCCTGTTCCGGTCTTAGAAGTGATCGTTGAGAAGTCCAGTGCCTTCAATATACATTTAAGCTTGTCTGTAGTATTAGTACTATAATAAATGTTCAGGAACACACTTTATGACGCTGTGCCCATGAACATAAATGTTCAATTCGCTATTTTGTCTGGTAATGTCAAAAAGCGCATTCATATTTCATGGCAGAAAAGAAACAGAAGGAGAGCTAATTTTGCGCTGCTGTCAAAACATCGTTTTTGAAAAATTTAATACTACAGTAATCAAAGTGGTGATGTTATACCGGTCGATGAACACCATCTATGTCCCAATGGTACCAAGCATTGCATTAGCTTAGCTCCTCTTCAGATAGATGTAGGCACTAACCATTTGCAGCCTAATGACTGGTTCATTTTGGATAGTCTCCTCTAGAGTGATGGTTTAATATCTACAGCTTGAGTTGACACACACACACACACACACCCACACCCACACCCACCCACCCACACACACACACACACACATAGTGTTGTGAATAATGTTTTTTTTTTTTTTTCAGTTCTACAGAGTTCTTGATGGGGTTTGGCGAGAGGGTGAGCGCGCACCCTGGCTCTATTGTGTAATTCCTTGAGTGCATTCCCACACTCAAGGAAGTCTTATTACATCGGCTTTTTCATTTAATATTTAAATTAGACTTCTGAGTTGTGGTAACCGGAGTACCTCAAATGCATTATCTGGACAAAAAAAAAAAAAAAAAAACTCCCTTTGCTATCTCAAGAGTAATATTAATAGACTACTATTCAACTCTACCTGATATTTTCTGTTCAAGTTTTGGGTGTTAAAAATTTAATCCAACAAACTACAGACTAAGTATGCTTTCTGTTAATACTATATTATAATATTTTAAAAATTTATTATATGCTATTGGTAAAGGTAATATAATATAAGAAATAATTAAATATTTTTATCATCGTTAACGGCCTAATGATTCGAAACCAGCACAACTAATAATCTTGAACCAGGATACTTTATCAAGTCCAGATAAATCACTACTATAATTAATCATAAAAAACGTAATTGAGTGATAAATTAATAATAGCTAATCGATAATTAGCTATTAATAATTTATTATTAATAATAGCTAATCCGCATTTCAATTATTATTAAATTTATTACTTATTTAAATATTTTGATATTTAAATAAGTATTAAATTTTGATTAATTTCATTAAAATTATTATCGGTATTAATATTTAATGATGCGAATGGAAAATTAACAATGTGAAGATTATTAATTATAGTTATTTATTTAACCATAAAAATAATTATCCTGGCAGCAGTAGCTTGAAAATATAAAATAAGTGTTTCATTTTCTTTCTTTACATAAATTCATTAGTTCTGTACCAGAAATTAGTTGAATCATTTATTATCATATTCGCTTATCATTTATAATATTTCCTTTCATTAGTCATCTTGTTCATTTCTTATTTAGTTGAAGTCATTTCAATTTTGGTTATTAGAATGAGCTGAATTCTGATGGTGGGATTAATATCTGTCGGGGATCTACTGAAGCATGATGACTTATTGGATAGACTGCTTCGTAGATCGTTGTTCGTGAAGTATGAGTGCTGAGTGCATTGTGGCTATTTGGGTTCTCTATCTGAATACACAAAATGCATTATCTCTTATCTGTTTTCAATGAGCTAATGGTTCGGGAAGATTATTCAGGAAGTAGGTTCACTTCCCGAAACTGAATGGACTCGAATATAAATGGCTGCTGCAACTTTTCTGAAGAATACAGATTACCCATTGAGGCTACTAGCATTGGAAATCTATTTGCTTATTGATCTGGTGGCTGTGTGGGAGATACTTCCGAGTGAAGATGCGACTTATAAACTGATATTCTATCTTTCCCTTTGAGCTATGAGCGAGTTTTAATGATAACCAGATTCTTCAATGTAAAATGTTTAAAAAAGTAATTGCTATGTGAAGTACACAGAATAAGAAAATCACTTGTAATTCATGTTTTGATTTTTTACTTCTGTGAGTATTAATTAAAATATATGCAAATTATCTTTAAAGTTCATGTATTTAAATCTTAGTTTAAGAGAATGCGACTTTTGGAGGAGGGGAAAGGAGGGTGCGCGCGCGCGCGCACACACACACACACACACACACACGCGCGCGCGCGCGCGCGTCACAAAGATACAGAATTCCTCTTAAAATATAACTTTATTAAATTCGTTACGGAAAAAAAGCAACATATTTGCAAAACAATATCAAGTAGAACAAACTTAGCCTAATTCAATAGAAAAACATAACAATATCGTGAAATCATGTCCAAGTAATTCAAAACAGCCTCAATAGAATTCACTTCGTTATAAAGAATCACATGCCTCAAGAAGACAGCTGTACAGGTCATATTCAAAAACAAAATGGTCAGTCAATAAACAAATATGAAAACTTATTCAACTTTAACCCAACTTTATTCGAGACTTCATGATCCCATAATTAAATTAATAATAACTTGCACCCATGATGTCATCAGTATCTCTAACCAACCTCTGGTTAGATTGGTAAGATAACAGAAAGAAATGTTATTTGAAGCCTCTACTGGGCGACAACTTCAGCAAGTAATAGAAACTAAATTGCATTGGTGAATGTGAAGAGAATGTATCAGTTTCTTCTTTCAAAACAAACGCCACGTATTCACAACAGTCAACAACAGAATAAACACAACGAAACATTAAAACAAAACAGTTGAATATTATACTAAGAATTCTGAAATAAAAGTAAAACATTAATAGCAGACTTAATGAATGTAATAAAATCATTTTCAGAACACAATACAATTATAAAATAAATTAATAATAGCAATATCTGCAGACTAAATCAAAATATTCTGCCAAATTGGAGTAGTAAGGGCTGCAATGGGGAATTGAGTAAGCAAGTAAAAGAATCAACCAACGAGGAAACTAATCTAATACTCTTTCTTTTCATGAAACATATCTCACTATTAACCTAGAATAATATTAGACAAAACAAATGCAAGAAATGAAATAGATGCGACCTAATTTTTATTTTAACGAGTACTGCTCAAATTGACTCGCCAGAGGCCCATACTTCGACTCCATATAAACGAATTAATGTTGTGAAACTATGTCTGTTATTTTGTATGTGTTTTTCGGCCAGTTTTATGTTACTTTTGGGAAAATTGTGTTGTTGTTTTTGTACTAAATCTCTTCACCTCCATATCAGACCTGGCTATCGAATGCATTGTAATTTTTACTCCAGGTTTTTTCCCTGCATTCAGAACATCCGATTCACATATAATATATACATATAAAGACATAAGACTAACTCTTTATCCTATTAATTAAAAAAAATATAGTACGGAAGCCATGGATACTTGGCAGTTGTAGGTTCTATAAGTACGATCTCTCCTATAATGTGTTCCCAAGTTGAGCTCATTATAGAGCAAATTACTATTGCGATATACAGGCTTCTAACAAATTAAAAATTAATGTCTTGAGTTTATGGAACTATGGGCGTTATGTTTGATTCTTTTCACATTTACAAATACAACACGTTATTTAGGGCATAACGGATATAAAATTATTTCACCTTTTAATTCAGAATAGTTTTATTATATAATAAATTTTATTATTGTTCTATTTTATTTTATAATTATGTCATTTTATTCAATAATAATATTAATACGGTATGGAATAATTTTGAATTATTTACAATTTGAAATCATTCTTCTATTATATCAAACCATTCTTTCCTATTCAAATATTAATTTAAATAACTTAAATTATATTTAATTGCAACTTTAATTTGACTTATAAGATTACATCTTCAACGAGAAAATTGAACAGAAAGAAATATTATTTCTTTTCAATCACAATCTTGACTTTCCAATCGATATCATTAAAATCGATATTTTTCAAAGACACTTTATACTAATCATGTATTATTTCTAGGCATCTAATGATTTCTTAATAAATTTCGGGCATGTTTTAGCATTCTCTTTGTTTAGGAACTGATATTCCTGTAATATCACATGACTGTTATTTCAGGATAGGATGAAATGGATTGTGTCACGCAATAAAACGAATGCTAGCACGCAACTAGAGAACATTAACACGCACAGCTGATAGCGAGAACATCCAGAAAGAAATATAGCACCTCAAAAATCATGAAACATTAAATTAGCATAAAATATGACATTAAGGACAACGACATGGTATCTGCAGGAAGGCAACCTGCATTCTTTCTTAGAAGTATCAAAGAAGCAATAAAATTCACCTCTTTAAATTGAAAATAAATAAACAGTAAACGATAATTATTGTAAACTTACGCTGATCGTAGATAGAAGGGAGTGTTCTCTAACTTGTGTATGTAATTAATCATTTTACTTAATCAATGAAATATATTTTTGACATTTGGGAGCTAATTTATCCACCAAATAATTCATCATCGTTCCACGACCGTGAAACTATTACAGAGTATTTCGAAGTAGAAATAAATTTACTTCATATTAGTTGGAAAACAAGTATAAAATTTGCTCTTTCAATTCGGTATTCAAATAGAAGACGAAAGATTTTCAGCAAACTGAAAACAATTTCAAAGATTGGAATTGGAATTCAGGCAAATAAAACTGCAATTTTTAAGTTCACTTAATCTTAATATTTTTTTTATTAATTAATTTCGATGTCATAAATAAATAATAGTAATAATTTCTAGGGAAGAAAGAATATTGTAAAAACTAAATTAGACAATAGGCGATTTTTATTAACATTTGCAACACTAATTTTGCATAAACTGAAACTTAAATTGGAAGAATGTTTAGGTTCAGAAAATATCTAGCAGGTTGTCTAATATTAGCTATCCGATAATAGTATGTGTTTAAAACATTTGACATGAGATTCAAACATTAAGGAATCAGCATGAAAAGACGATTTTTAGTGGTTTAACATCGATAAATATTCAAATAAAAAATTCAAAGACATTACTGAAATTTGTTCTAGTTTCGGTAATTTTATAATATTTTATTTTAGGTATTGTGGATATAATTGAATAAAAAAATACATTTATTGAATGTTCTATATGCAGATGATTTAGCTATGACTTCGGAATCAAATCAATATAGATAGATTTGGTGAGTGACAAAAGGAAATAAAAAGACTAAAATGAGAGGATTGCAAATAAATGCGCAAAAAATCAATGAGTATTGGTAAAGAAAAGTAATGAAGGTTAGGGATAAAAATTATAGGAAAATGAAATGAAATGAAACACAAAAAATAAATATTTAGTAATTATGGATCTTCGGGAGGAACTGTGAATGTTTTCTAAGGGAAAACAATGAAGGTACAAAATGGAAAGTAAAGCCTATGAGTATCTGTGACGTAAAGGTTCGTGAAAATTTGCAAATACAAGTTTAAAAACACCCTTAATGACCATTTCTGATATATTCTACTTCTTGGCACGTTCTCAGGAAAGAACATCAGAAAAGTATGTAATTAAAATTTCTCACGTTAAAAAGAAGAGTCGAAGAAGGGATTATATTCTGAAGTGCGGATATAAGGCTCCGTTTGTAAACAAGAATAATAAAGAAGTTAGAAAAATGTAGCAAACAGAAATAGAGATGACGGTATGAAAAAAGGGACCAAAGAAAAAAAATAAAATTAAGGTAGTGGTAATTCCTTAAGGAAGATATGAAGAAAGTGGAAAGTATACAAAAAGATGCTAAACATAGAGATTGCAGATAATCAGTGAGGCAGATCCTGAGACAGCAAATATTGTCAGAAAGAACACTTATCATTTCACTTAAGTGTAACAATTAACACATATTGTTACAATATATAGCAATTTGAAACGTCTACTTTTCAGGAGGTCTGAAATAGCTTTAAATATTTACATCTTTGCTTTCTAGATGATGCTCTCAAGTTCAGTGCAACTGTGTCCGAGTGAAATAGCTGCGAGAAGGGAACTGACGGAGTTTGAAAGAGGTGTAGTGATAGGTTACCATGTTGCATACCTATCTGTTCGGCAAATTGTTGACAAACTGGCGTCCTACGAAAGACAATATAAATAAAATCTGCCATTCGTCCTCCAACACGTTGAATGTGGAGTCCGGGATTCGATTGAAACACAAAACTGCAAAATCATTCAGGACCGAAGCTCACAACATGGGTTTCCATGGTGGGACCGCAAATGCAAGCCCCAAATTACCCGAACCAATATGCAGTGGTGCAAAGAGTATACAGTGGGACGTAGAAGTTTGTAAAGCTGTTTTATGGAGTGACGAATCGAGCTACACCCTCTACCGAGCAGATGGATGGGTGTGGCGGATGACTGGTGAACGTCTCTTTACAGAGTGCATATCCCCAACTATGAACTTCGGAGGTGACGATGTGATGGTATCGTCCTTTTTTCCTGGTATGGCCTCGGACATCTGTTTGTGGTGCCATGAACACTGAACTTCGAGAGGTGCCTGAACATTTTGGATGCAATGCTTCCTACTTTGTGGCATTTCTACGGAACTGACCATTTTCTCTTTCAGCAAGACAATGCACTTTATCATAAAGCTGCTGCTGTAATTTCGTTATCCGGAGAGTTCATCGAAAAGGCAATTAATCGAAAGACAATTCATCGGAAAGGAAATTCATCGAATGAACAATTTATCGAACGACAAATTGTCGAAAATGCAATTCATCGAAAAAAACAATTCATTCACCGAAAATTTTAAATTTCCTAAAATGCTATGAAAAAATTGATCCATTTAGAACAAAAACCGAACCGTGCATAGGGAAATAGCAATCCTACTTTAATAGGAAAAAATATAGAACAATATGTTTTTTTACAGTCTTTCTTGTCCGATAACTGTTTCATGTCTGTTCATGGGATTGATTTGCCTGTTTCCGGAAAAAAAGCACAGCCATCTCCGTATTATGCCTGTTAACTTACCTTTAGCTGAACAGGACGGATAAAAAATTATGCGCGTCGTAAATGGGGAATTCCAACTACCCAGGTCTTTCTAACTAAACGGCTTCGTTTATATCTACTGAACTCCCTTATTATTACTGTTGCTAGTGGTAATATGCAACTTCAATACAGCAATTATTGTGGGATGAATTTTACTAAGATTCGCTATTTGAAACTTTTACAAGAAAATATCGAACCGTTTTCAGTTCAGCTATATTAGGGGAAACAAAGACATAACGTGTCCAAATTATGTGTTACAATAACTCTCTGACTTAGCGGAATTAGTAGAAGTTGCCAGTACAAAAGGCTGTCTGCATGGTTCAGTTTTTGTTCTAAATGGATCCTTTTTATCATAACATTATCGAAATTTAAAATTTTCGGTGAATTGTTTTTTCGATGAATTGCATTTTCGACGAATTATCGTTCGATGTATTGTTCATTCGATTAATTGTCTTTCGATGAATTGCCTTTTCGATGAATTTTCATGTAACCGTAATTTTGTGGTTTGTGGACATGAACGTGACCACACTTGACTGGCCTCCACATATCCCTGATCTGAATCCTATTGAACATCTTGGGATGAACTGGAGGTCGGGTGAGATCAAGGGACATCCACCCCACAACAATCCAGGACCTCATTATATGTCTACAGGAAAATGGTCCAAAATAACCGTTGATTGCTCTCTTGGAAAGTATGCTGGATAGGACTGTTGCAGTCATCGCAGCGAAAGGAGGTCCTACGTCTTATTAAAGTGGGCGCAGTGGCTATTTGTTTCTTACATTATGGTTTCCGTTGACTTATTTCCAAGCAGTGTATATATCCTCTCCGCTTTCATAAATTTATATTTGGTCTTCGAAAAATTTAGAAAACTTAATTAGCTTTATAGATGCAACGTTCGCAGTCATTTTTATTTATTACAAAAGTGAACGTTAGGAAATTTTAGAAATATAGCAGGCAGTTCTAATATCAGAGTGTTATTAAATTTTTATTTTCGTTACCAATATCCAAAACTTTTTTTATTCTATGCAAACGAACAATTAATGATGTCATTCCATTACGGAGAACAACGAAAGGTTTATTCACTGTTGACGCAGAGTTGCTATGGAGAATAGAATGTGGCTAATCTGAAATTCAATTTACTAAATTAACCGTAGCAAGTGTGACAATATTAAAGTTTTACACTACAGCAAAACCAATTTCTGCTTCATTCCATTACAAAAACTTACTGGAGAAAAATGTGATTTGAATAAAGGCTAGTTTTCTCTGGCGATGAGGTGACGCAGTGGCTGTCCTTATGGTGGCATTTATAATAACGACGGCTTAGAACATTATATCCATAAAGGTAATTAGCTTTTCCGACTTCTTCGCAGACCAGAGCACTCCTTTTGTTTTCGAAGTTTTCTCCAGATATTAAAAGAAAAGTTTACTAACCAGATGAATACATTAGAAGCATACAGTGCCCTCTATGAATTATGGTCCGTTGAACAACAGGACTGCAACACATTATCGGAGATAAAAATCAAATATTTTTTATCTACTCCGTATAAAGTTCGATGATTACAACATTTAATAATCTCATGAACAATTTGAATTAAAAATAAATAAACATACAAATAAAATTTAATATTATAAATTTTAGATATTAAATTTTTGTCCAATATAATAGATATAATGTCTAATCATTTATCTCAATATTAAGTATTAGACAATGCGTGCTTCTCCATTTAGTCGTAACATACTTCCCCGTAGTTTAAGAAATTATTCTCAAGATATATATATATATATATATATATATATATATATATATATATATATATATATATATATATATATATATATATATATATATATATTATATATATATATACATACAAGCAGTAATAATGTGTATCACCTTATACAGTGTATATATATATTTGTATGTGACTATCACCTACCAAAGGTTGTAATCCTAATGTGTATTAACATCGCGGATGAGGTATGAACGGTTTTCCTATTTTTTACTTTTTTTTAAACATATATTTTTTATATTTTTGTATTTAAATGTAGTGTACATTGTGGGATTTTACATGAATGAGAGATGGATGTATACTGTATATATACAGTAACTGCGGAATACTCACGCACGAACACGCACGCACGCACGTAAACTCAGCCCCACACACACTGAGAGAGAGAGAGAGAGAGAGAGAGATGCACTTGTCATTAAGATTTGAATCAAATTTTTTTAGCAATTAGTGGAGTTGAGCCAAATCTCCAAGCCAGGCGTGTCATTAACATAATAATAATAATAATAATAATAAATAATATATAATCTTGAAATAAAAATCTAAATAAAAACAGTTAAGTTTTTATTATTTGCATTAGTTAAGTTTAAGAAATATTTAGATATTTCTTCTTATCTAAACTCACAATGTAAAAATACTGTTTACCGTGACAAATGTTACAGTACTGGAAATTCATCAGAGCCGAGCAAAATCGAGTACTTATTGATTTAATTTTTCATTTTCGTTTCCTGAATACTAATTGCTAGTTCTTTGATTATCTATAGTGTTTGTTTTATTATTAAAACTCTTCACTTTCATTTTGATATTTCACTCAGGTTTATTTAAAATTCGCAGACATCCATAAACATTAAAATTTATTTTAGTCAATATTTTTGCAAAAGAACATATCTTACTGTTCTTTCGCTTTTACTCTCCTTTTTGTTCTATTTTTCGGTTTAACTCACTATGTACAAGAAATTCGTGATTGGCTTTTACCAGACTTTATATGCACTTCATTAGACTTTTTCGCTCAAACGCTGTAAATAAATATTTGTACTATAATCAGGGATGTGTTCGAAATGTCACAAGGCTTAAGTTGGTTGTTATCCACTATATTTTTCTTTTCAGTCAGAAGAGCAATTTATGAAGACTTTTCTGAACACTGAGTAAAGATAAAATACCCTTTTCTCTTCATTTATTTTGTTTTTCCCTAAAACGAAGAGAGAACAGTCTTGAGAAATGAAGGCAGGCATAGATCGCACGACTTTCGTTTTGTCTTTGTGCGACATTTTTCCATTGCTCAAGCTATTACGTTATGTCTCTAACTTCGTAAAGAAACTAAAACACGCGCCGTCGTCTTATCACCGCGACACCTGAAATTCTTTCTTTAAGTTAATATGAAGCATACTAAAGATATTTCGCAAAAGCACTTACTCGAGCAAAATAGAGATAAATGTGGATTACAGTCGGATGCATACAACACTGTCGCAGTATTTTGAAATAAGCTATCTTTCTTAGAGAACGTCCCTATGTCTCAGAAAATATCTGAGACATAGGGACGAAGCTGAAAAGCTTTCTGAGATTCTCGTAGTGAATTTATCTAACTTGCGAGAAAATGAAAACGCATTTGCAGTTCATTGTAATACTTCTAGTTTAGTTAGTATAGCAAGTCGAATTTATCACAAAAGATGCATTTATATTTATGCGTTTGGCTTTTTACATTTACTAACAATTATATCAGTTTTATTCTTTTTTTTACTTCTTTTACTTTTTTTTTAACCAGCTTAAGAACCTTTAGGTTCTTAAGCTGGTTCTTAAAATGTGTATAGATATGTTAAGTTCAATTTAAATCGGATCATTTTAATAACAAAATTAGGCATATCATGCTAGATGTCTACAATAATACATTTGTTAATAATTCTAGGTTCATTTAATTATAATGAAAGATTCTCGACAAAATCCAATTAACAATCCCTTTTTTAATTCATGCGATATTACTTGTTCATGACTTTTGTATTCTGGTTGAATAATATAGTAACATAACTAACTGAACATTAATTAAGATTTAGGAGGGAAAAAACGTTTGTCCGAGTTAGATCTTGATGCCCTATAGTAAATAACATGATTGATCTGGATACAGAGAGTATCTTAAAATGTTATGTAACACTTTCAAGGAGATCATATTTTGATATAAGAAACCATCACATATGAAACTAGTCACATCTGCGCGGATGAAAAATAATTTCGAAGTTCCCGACGTCAACAGCTACAATGATAATAATCCATCTTATTGAACAACCAGGGAAATAGCTGTAACGTCCGTCATAGCATAACATAGTTATGCAGTAACATCCGTATAGGATGCAGAGAACACCTTTATAAGGATTCTCAATTGAAGGTAAGTTTGACGATCTCATAAAGAGATGACACTTTTTTTTTTCCATCCCAGAAACCAAGGTTGTTCCTCTTGCACATTAGGAGATCGACTGGAAGAACACATGCAATTATAATTCCAAAAAAATGTAGCCCAAACTTTCGATATGAGAGTACGTTTATTGTGCTCATCTCATTCTGTGTTTCAACAAAAAAAACCACAATTAAGTAAATTACTCTATCGAATCTACGTTTTTTATATAACAACAATTGCACTTACAAAATATTGACAATCTGTTATAGTAAATCAGTAGCGTCAGTGAATATAATTTTATCATATCAAACGTTAGATATAAATATGAATAAAAATGTGTAGTTAGCACCGAAGCTTGAACTAATAATTACTGAGTGATAACTTGGCAACAGGTTTGAAGAGAAAGCGACCTTCAAAACAATAAATAAAATATTGGGGAATTATTACATCTTCAATGACAACCTAAATGTAATTTTAAATATTTATAGTTTTACAAATCTCCATACTGAAGCTGAACGGACAACTAAAATTTCCGCATTAAAAAAGTAAAATAGGTCCATTTAACATTTTGTTTCAATTTGTCTGTGATTAGCAAGTTCTCTCTTTATGTATTATTATTATTATTATTTCAAATTATTTTGCGATAGAATTTCGCTCAGGTATTTGTGCTTGAAATGCAAACATACCTAAGAGAAATTCTATTGAAAAACATTGTTAGAAGACTGTAATAAATTATACTTAAAACATCCTCCGTTGTGTATTTTAAGAAGCTCATGCAGCTTATAGAAAAGAAACTGATATTTTTTTCAAACCGTGTTACTCTAAAACACAAAGAGAGAGAGAGAGAGAGAGAGAGAGAGAGAGAGAGAGAGAGAGAGAGAATTTTTTGCAATTATTTTCCTTATCGATTGTTTCAGCAAACAATTTCCACCGCGCACTTTGTCATAACTCCTTGGAGAGCACTTAACTCCTGACACGTTACAATTACTACTGTGCTTAAGATAGACGTTTCGTCTCCAAGCTCCTGTAGCTCATCATTCACCGAAATATTTGTTGTCTTGTAATGTATTTATTATTTATGACATTCAAGTATAAAGGTTGAATTTATTTTTCACATTATTCCTTCGATTTCATTTGTTTATAAGATAACAGTGATCTCCCCTCAAAATGTTCTATGTTTGCATGTAAAAACTATGAGCGAAATTGAATTTTAAGATTGTTCAATTTAAGTTAAGCTTTACAAACATTGCAATGTTCGTTTGAGAATCTGCATATACAAATTCTCAAATATTCTTAAAAATACTTGAATAGTACAACGAATTACAATGATTCACTGATGAAAAATACATTTCAAAAAATATATAAAATAAATAAAGTCAATCCATGTGAAATAACGCAATATAGACATGATACACTTTTCTTACAGGTGTCTGTTAAAAAAAAACACTTTAAATTTAATTTTTGCATTTTTAATGATTGTGTGCATTGGTATATTTGACATTTAGAATTAATTTCTTCTCATTAGTAATTAATTTTTTCTCATTCGAAATACGTAATGAGGAAATAATATAAACATATTAGATTCATTCATTCATTTCGTATGGTATTCAGCGGTGAGCCTCTTTTACGGGGAGGTAGGGCACCACCTCAATCCCGCCCCCCCTATTTTTAGCTGACAATTCAGACCTATGGCTGGAGGGATTGTCTTAAGTATTCCTGACTGTATCCATGTGTGTTCACGGGGCCGGTTTGCGGATGAAAAACCTCAGATAAAATGGGAGAAAAAACCCTGCTGTCCACGCTCAAGACACACTAACTTGGCTATGGCTGAGGAAGATCCTTAAGCTCCTCACGTCGTTGTCGGCGGGAATCGAACCTAGGACACTCCTTCCCCAGGCATATGGTTGTGAAGCGCATAGCCACTAGACTCACCGTGCGGACACATATTAGATCTAAAGTAGCAATGAATTATACATTAGTACAGTAGTAACTCATATTGTAGTATTTTGAAACAGAATAAATTACACAAGAAAACAATTTAAGATTCCGTTTCATCCATGGCCTTTAAAAACACTCCTTTTTAATGCAGTGAAAGTTGTGATAAAGTGAACATTAACGAATTCTGACTGAATTCTTTTAAAAAAATAAAAATGAAGGCATGTTCTTCAGACACTTATTAGAGAAGAGAATTCAAAATGTATCTGTTTCTTTATTGTTTCTTTATAATTTCAAAGCAGACTTTTAGCTGAGAAAAGAATCAGTTAAAGATAATTACTGAGCTGGACGATATAGATCTAATAATATTAATTTCATCTACAAGATATTGCGAAAGCTGGTATTATATATTTGCGAACAGAGAGAAAGAAACTTCATTTACTTAATGTTTTGGTAAATTTATTGAGATAGTCGTATGAAATAAGGTCCACTGAAAAAGAACTCCCTGCTAGCAAGGTTACGAAGAAAAAAAAAAGATGACATGTTTAATTATGAGAAAAAAAACTAATGAAACATACACATACACTTACGTACTTAAAGGTGTTGAAAATTATTATAGAGGCTCAGTCAGAACATTCAAAATATAAACCTTTCTCTAATGAAATGATACGATGGTACAGTAAATATCATTCTGTTAAATATCATTCAGTTATTAAATGCAGCGTACGAACTATATAGTAACCTTTTAAATAAAAGACTTACCGTTATTACAAAAAAACGTTTGTTATTAGAGGAACAGGATGAATTTAGGAAAGATAGAAGCAGATGCATTAATGTCGTATTTATACTAAATAAATCACAGAACAAACGCAGGACTTTAATCTACACACCTACACACTTAGGATGTATAATTATGAAAAATCTTTCGACGGAGTTAACGAAAATTATGGAATATAGCGAAAGACAGAGGTTATCAGAGCCTCTGTAGCTCAGTCAGTATAGACGAAGCCCTTTGGGGTTTTTCTTCGCCCCGAAACTCGGGTTTTTCATCCTCCAGAACAGGCAGACCTGCCCCGTGAACACACATGAATTACAGTCATGAATACGTCCCAGCCATATGACGGTCCCAAGCCCGGATAAAAATTTTTTTTTGGGGGAGGAAGCAATGGTGAACTACCCTGTAAAAATCTCAACAGGCATACTTTGTGGGCAATGCCTACAAAGTCATCTAGGGTCGGAAACGACTAAAAGGGAAAACCAGGCAGAGGTTATCCGAAGCAGTTATTAAATACCATCGAGAGCTCATATATTAATATTACTAAACGTATAACAGCAGAAATGGAAACCAACACCAAGACTGTGTATCGAATTTTAGAGCATACAAAATGGATTGTTTACAATGATTTTATGTTTGCATTTCGCAACAGTTGGGTTGAATTAATGACCAGTTCAACAACGACCGATAAAATGAATATTTACTGTCGAAATCTATTATATATCTGAATTACAATTGTCAGAAGAAATGCATACGACAACACCGAAGGAAATTAAATCCCGAAATTAAAAGACGAGTCTAAATTGGGGTCATCACTGTGCGATCAATGTTTCGTAAAAATGAAGGTTAACTACTTTCTTTCTGGAAAGTAATTTCTACCTAACATTGAGTAGCAGTAAGCAGCTAAATGCGTTCTATAAAAAGCTTCCTATGACGGAGCAGAGCGGCTAACGGGAGATATAAACAAGATGGTCATGCATGGAAGTCACGGGTCGACAGTCCATCAGCTAAATGGAGGAGAGATTTTATGGAAAGTAACTGATGTGCCTTCTTACTAACCGTTAAACTTGTGATAATGGTTCTTGCGTGAGAGATCAGTATTTCGAATCGGAAGTGTTAAAGCTCGTGTTTAGGAATGACATGATGATGATGATGATGAGAGTGACGAGGGTTGAAGTAAACACTCAAAGAAAGAAAATGTTAGGCGTCATTGATTTCGTTTCGATTTTAAGTATCTCGTTAAAAGACTTTTTTTGCAAGAAAAAAACAGATAGAACATTTCCTAGACAATTAAACCACCCAGAATATATTTTTAGAAAGAATTCCTACTAGGAAATTTCAGTGTAATTTAATATTTATTTTTAATGACTAATTTGCACAATTTTGATGTTTAATTTCAATGTAATATGAGTAATATTAATGTTTAATTTATGCATATAGTTTATGCTTGATTATTAGCATAATCCAATTGTAAAATAATTCTAAATCTAACCATTTTTATAAGTATCATTCTGTTAAACCAGTTATCTCAGAGCTTATCTGTATTCTTGATATATAAAAGAATGTTTAAGACATCTGAGACAATACTGCTACTCTATAATTATGCCATTCTTCATCTTGGTTTAAACAGATCTTATGCTAATCAGTCTTACGTTGATAATACGTTTCTTCATCTCCAAATGGTTCTTTTCAAAGTATTTATTTCCCTTTTCCGAATCGATGATTATCCCCGAAGCTATTTAGAACACTGAGAATCATTTTATTAGATAGAATTAGCTTCGGTGTGTACTTCTAATGTTGTTATGCTACTCATCGCCTCTCTTAATGTAGCACATTTACCTCCTAATGACTGCTAACTATCTCATTTTATCTCCACCATAAAGAATAAATAATCTTTATCGAAGAACTTGCAGTCGCAATAAGAGGAAAAACAAAGATAAGGTTACGATTTGTTTATTTTAAACTAGCAGTTTATCGAAGGGACAATTTCATTTAGCAGATAGGTATCATTTTATATGATGTCGTATTCGCGTATACAATTTAACTATCACGCTGGCTTAAAAACATGCACATGTATGTTGGCAAGTTATACGGTTAGACATTGATTTATTAAGTACTAAGCATGATAAATAATTGAATCGGTAATGAAGTTACTTCACTCATTCATGACAGTTTGGCTTTAATGTTATTTCTACTACACGTAATGTGATTAATGTTATTTTTGTTTTTTCCCTATCCCATTCTTTTTTTTTAAAGCATAATCTTGAAAAATACAGTTTAGTTCATCGTATCTATAGAGTCCTTGTATACTAAAAAAACCGATGGTTCTTCCAGGAGGAATACCTATTACCTTCATATGAGACCGGATAAATCGCATTTAGTCGAAGAGCTCTTGATGTACTCACGACAGTAATCAGATTGCGTCTTTCCAAAAGGCATTGCTGCTGCTAACTGAGCTGCACAAATGCTTGTCGAGGGAATTATCCACAGTTCCTTAATGGAATTGCGCAAATCTACAGAGGGAATTATAATGAAAGTATTTATTTTTCTACTCATAGAAAATAATAATGAATAGTTATCCCCCTTTGAATTGTGGATTCCCACAATTCAAAATTATCGAAAGAACTGCCGGAGTTCTTTGGTTGAAAAGACTTGGGTTCGACCCTAGTGAAACATACGATGAAAATTTCTAGTCCTTTTATACCAAGACTGAGTAAGTCGGTATCAGAGAAACAAAGAAAAGGCTTGGCTTTCGTTTCTAAAAATTAGTGTTTTATTTTTTAATAAACAGACGAACAAACTACCTTAAAGGTCACAAATATGAAAAGCACACTTTTTGCTTGACCTTAAAATCTTTGTTTTAACTCCAAACCTAATCCAATCCTAAGCCTGTCTAATTCAATCTGATAGTTTTTTTTCAAACTATCAGTAGATATTTTGTAAAGCAAAACTCAGTTTATTGATAGGGATGAATATAGTTAAGCTTTTCAGAATGGAGTTACAAAGCAACAAGATTAGTTTAAACTATCTTCGGTTACGACTGAATCGATTAAGGTTATGACCCCCAGTATATTATATTTACTTATTGTATTCTCGTGACCGTTTCGCTTGTGTTGTGGAATAAAAATACAGATTTTAGGAGTAAAATCCCTGTCACCGATAGATACAGCTAACTTGTCTTCAGCTGGAAAATCTAAAGGTCCATCTCATCTTCGATGGGGTGGTCGGACACAGACCTTTACTACTGAAGAACATCCGCATTATTAAGGACTGAACTACAAAGGCAAACCTATAAGTTCTTTGCTCCATTATAGCAGTTCAACTACTGATATAAAAATTTCCGGACTCAATTATGAATAAGTAGACCAACGAAAAAGTAGTTTAAGCACAAGCGTGACTAAGATATAGTGGCTCTTCAAAGTTTCATTCCTCCCTCAATCCGATGTCAGCTTATGTCTCACTGTTTATATTATCAGTGTATTTCGTTAGCAAGCTGATTTGCCAGAGTGCCGCTTGCGATTGCAAATGGAATCATTTAGACTGTGAACAGAAAAAGAATAATGGAATACACCAAGAAATGGCTTATTATCAGCAATTGTTTATTTATTAAGAGATATCTTAATTCTTACAAAATACTTTGAAATGTCCTTCGGTATGTTTTCAAAACCAAACTAAAGCGATTTTAATATGTGTTTGAAGCTTTTATTTTCAACATGTAATTTGATTTCTTAATACACTAAACACCTTTCTGTTTTCAGTTATTGGGGAATCTAGCATAGGGGAAATATTTAAACCAGTGAGTCCGGAATATAGGATTCAAACATTTAATATTCAAAATAGCGTTTAGGCTTAGAAGATCTCAAAATGAACTTTAATCGCTTAATAGAAAGAAACGTAAAATGGATGGAATTGCATACACATTAATGCGGCTTCACATGCAAATAGACACTTATCTCACTTCTCTATTTCTCTCGCTTTTTCTTTCTTTACTTTGTATAACATTCTAAATGCAACTAAAAAAGGTGCTAAGAAAACGAAATTTTTCTTATACCAAGAAAAAGCTTTTCTTTAATGTTGTGTTCTTCATGGTGTTCTGAGACATTTCTATAATGGCAGCATTCATGTTTTCACTTGTATACCATTTTAAAACTACTAGCATTAAATTCTCATGCGTGAAGAAATGTTTAAGAAACTGTATATATGAAAACTAAAGATCTATATAAACGGATTGCACAGCGTTACTTCTGATACTGAAAAGTATTAAAGCGAAAGGAAAAATATCGTTCACCGAAAGAAATCACCTCTTCCTCATACGATGGATCCATCACAGAATAAAAAGGAAGAATAATTCGATTATTAATCTCTAAGATTTGTTTTTCAATTTGCATTTAAAAATAAGTAGAGCTCTATAAAGACATTGTTTATCTTTTGTGAAATAAAAATCTACGCGTATAGAAAATAATCAATAAAGTTTTTGTTTGATAAACTCAGCTTACGATAATGCAACGTGGAATAACAGAATGGGCAATAAAAACTTCATTCAACGTTCAGTCGATTTGTAATAACGGCAAGATTTGGAGCGGACCATAGTTTGAAAAATGTACTGAAAGATGTTTGCTACGTTATTGCTGAGTAGAAATTTCGATTTAAAAACTCTTATAAATGGTTAAACCACGTGGTAATCAAGTAAGTACCTTCCCAATGTTTTATTAGACCTATAGGCAGCCCATATATATATATAATAAAATATTCAACACTCTCATACTGTTGGTCGTTATGACATAGAAGTGGAACACGGAATTATTATTACTGACTAGTTTAGATTTTATAAGAAGTTGCCATCCGAAGTCAGTCTGAGAATACTGATTATGTGTATTTGTTTGGTATTATTGTCAGATAAGCTAGAAAATCAATGCATTCTATCCTCATATAATGAGGTTGCATTTTGCAGAAAATCTGTTTGACAACTGGCGTGCATAAAGGTAGTATCTATTTTTCTATGCGAAATACTAATTTCACAATTGGTAATATTGATATACGGTGTCTTTACCAACAAAAGAAACACTAGGTTTACTATGAAATAATTTGCCAAGTGTCTTTTGTCAAAGACATTTCGATGTTATAGTGCATTCAGAGGTTACAAAACAGTCATTTGTTAAAGGTGTTTTTTAAAGGCAGCCAAAAATCTCAGGGAAAACGAATCATACTTTACAAGGCATTATTTCTGAACAATGCAAGTTGCAGCTTGGAACTAAATGGAAAATTTAACACAGCATGTTGTACTCTAACTACACCTTACGAATGGTGGTTGATTTGCTAACTAGAGCAACAACTGCCATTTATTTACTACCACAATTTACTATCAGAATATTTTGACACCTCTTATATGGAAATCACTACTAGTTATCCAACTTCGACTATTAAGCAACCGATTTTACTTCGATTATTTTAATATGAAAGGAATGCATTCGACTTTCAATTAAAATTAGATGTTTTAAATTCAAATTAATCTGAACGTATTTTCTAGCGGTGGGCTTGTTTGGCTTGTGTTAACTCCAATAATACTAGATCGACAGAAAGATCATCATGAGTTCATTTCTAATTGCCGACTAGAGAAAATTCTTTTAAGGCAATTTCAGCCGGTTCTGAGTCCGTCTTTGGCGCAGGTGAATAATTTTTTGAAAATCAGGTTTCAAATTCAAAAACTCCGGAAAATCTACTTTAGAACTAACACACGATTTAACCAAAAGATATATACAGTGAGTATTAGGAACACGAAGTGGCAAGTGATATACTTCGCGCTCACGTATATAACTCGTTGGTCAAAATAAACACAGCATTCTAAAAAATAAAAAAGTCGAAAAGTTCCGCCTACTCCTTTTCAAATGTATTAAAATTTTGTTTTCTACTTTCTTTGATCATTATTGATAAGGATTATAAACAAGTTTCTTAAATTTGATGTGATTAGAATGCTCGCAAATTTCCTTTCTTTTATTTGCTGATTCACCACGAAATCAACCAACTTAAATACTAGTTCATTCTCGTCTGCGATTCAGTAATAGTAAATTTTCTATTCATTATAAATTATCCTTAGTTGACAGAAGTAATTAGGTAATAAAATCTGAGTGGTTAAAATGAATGAACATTTCGTTCTGTTAATGATTACGCATTCATTTAATATAAGTTAGCGCTATTTACAAACCACAATGGATTATTTATACCACAGCTGAAAATTTTAAATTTATCTCCAGTTAATTGCAGCTGGGTAATTATCGAAACGGCAGTCACTTATGGAAACATCTGTGCTTGCACAGATGCTCTGAAATCTAAAATAATTTAGTCGTGGCTAGGTTTAATTTTTCTTGTCTATTGTAGAAAGGATTCTGAAAGAAACTACTGTAAATGCTGAGGTATTAAATAGCGAATAAGTGCAATTTTATAACGTAAATAAAGATTGACTAAATAATAAATAGTAGATATAAATAAATACAACAAAAGAATGCAAACATGTGTTCACGTTGATTGTGAATGCAACAATGTCAGTGAAGAATTCGTCAACACACGTGCTACTAATATAAAAAAAATTCTTTCACCTACATATTACAGATAAAATAGATAACAATGTGCTCTTCTCTAATACTATTTTATAAAGTTACTGTCAGTGCAATAACTTTCAAGGATCTCAATGGTTTTTTTTTCTCTGAAGCAATTTTATTGAATTTTCCATTCGGTAAAATGTTTCAGAAAAAAAAGATTTCGGAATGTCGCATTATTTTTGTGCTATTTTATATTTGTAAGCACTACCCAAACTATTTTGTCAGTGTGGATTGCGATAAATAGATCTTTCTGGATATGATATATTGATTAAAAAACCAACTTTATAACAGTTTAGTTCTTAAATATGTGTCGAATTTTCTAATTTAATATTCTTTAAAAAAAACAATTGCAAGATATACGTATTTCACGCATTTCGTTTCACATACTTACTGGTACAGTTTTCATTAAATTATATGACTAGACATTTAGTTCATATTCAGAGATAAAAGGGCTATTATTCCTCTTTATATCCGTTCAACCAGTGGTACGCATGCAATTTTGGTTGAACGTATTTTACCAAAATGCGGTATTTGTAATTCGTACAAACATTTGTTGTCGACCATCTCAAATATAGTGTTCCACTTAAACCTAGATAGGAGGCAAAAAAAAAAAAGAGATTAAACACGTGTCGAAATTATATAGTATAATAAATCGCCTCTAGATGAATGAAACAAATTTAATAAATTTGGGATTTATAAATAACCTCTAAAATATTGTTTACATTATTTCGTTATAAATCCTAAATTTATTAAATTTGTTTCATTCATCTAGAGGCGATTAATCAGAGTATGTGATGACCAAATTTGACAAAGCGCGAACTGAGAGTTATAATTCCTTAAAAGCTTGGATGAAATTAACGAAATTTGATATTTCGAGTGTCTATTAGAAATTTAGAAACTGGCTCTGGCAACACCCATTCCACTCATTCACCAATCTCCATGCAAAAAATCTAGTCCTCACACCCCTACTGACCACACCTTTATTCAACTTCCAGGGATGATCCCTTATTCTGGTCCCTCTAGCCAAATGCTGAAATATTTCCCCTACATCTATCCTATAAATCCCTTTAAGCAACTTAAATGTTTCTATTATATCCCTTCTTTTTCTCCTATCAACCAACTTCTGCAATCCACACACCTTCAATCTATCCTCATAGGGCACATTCCACAGGCCACTTACCATCTCGGCCACTCTCTTCTAAATCCTCTCCACAGTTTCCACATCCCCAAGAAACCCAGGGAACCAGACTTAAGCACAATAATCAAGATGTCTGTGTGTATCAAGGCCTTATTAACAAGTAGATATAAGGACGGTGTAATTCCTCTTTATGTTTTCTTCCCTAGCCAAATCTCTAGCATCATCTATTTCCTGGAGTACAGTGCCATCAATGTGATAAATGGCTTGTAATCTATGTATCTCAAAGTGCATAACTTTACATTTCTCGAAATTAAACTGACACCTATTAACTTTTGCCCTTTCTGACAGCCTATTTAAATCGCCCTGCAAGCTCTCCATATCGCCTTGATTAACTATTACTCTACCTAATTTCTCATCATCAGAAAACAACTGAATATTTCCTTAAGGTTATTTCCTATATCATTTATGTACAAATTAAAGAGCAATGCCATTGGCTCTTTACCCAAATTCTAGGGCATTACTGAAGTGTTATAACACTAATATATGAAGAATAAAAATAAGAGAAATTTTGGACATACCTTTTGGATGTTGTTTTCTGTCTCCTTATTCCGACAATGTGCCTTCACATACTGTTAAGCTATTAAAGGAGATTTTTTTGGGGGGGGGAGTGTGGGGGAGGAAGTGGGCGTAAAGTAATGTGGGAGAATTATTTGAAAAAAACCCGGGTTTTTAATGTATGTACATTTTTATTATTATTAAGGGTGGGTAGAGAGCGTTTTAGGAGGGGGGGGTGAGAGAAGGATCGGAAGATAGAAATACTTTTTTTGTGGAAGAGAAGGAACTTAAGGGAAAAAGTCAGCTCTTCTACAAAAAATACTTTTTATCTTCAGATCCTTCTCTCACCCCCCCTCCTAAAACGCTCTCTACCCACCCTTAATAATAATAATAATAATAATATACATATATTAAAAACTCGTTTTTTTTTTCAAATAATTCTCCCACATTACTTTATCCCCCCCCACACACACACCCCAAAAAAAACCCTTCCTTTAATAGCTTAACAGCGTGTGAAGGCACATTATCGGAATAAGGAGACAGAAAACAACATCCAAAAGGTATGTCCAAAATTTCTCTTATTTTTATTCTTCATATATTAGTGTTATAACACTTCAGTAATGCCCTAGAATTTGGGTAAAGAGCCAATGGCATTGTAAAAAAAAGGGGCACTCCTAAACGAAAGTAGGCTATATTAGCCATTAAAATAATAGTTTATTTTTAGAGGAGTACATGGGAATTTCCCCATAAATAATACCTATAAACAGCAATGGTCCCAGCACTGAACCTTGTGGCACACCACTAGTCACCTGCTTTCGCTTTGATTCTGCCCCTCCATATATCACTTTTTGATATCTGTCCAGCAGCCACCCTCTTATCGATTTAGCCAGTGTCATATCCATCCTCACTTGTTCTAATTTGCGTAACAGTGTTCCCTGTAGATCCCTAGTAAAATGGCACACTGTTACGCAAATTAGAACAAAATTCACTTGACATGCCATAAATGACATACCGTATAATATAACTTTTGCCACTCTAGTCGGATTTCTGGAAAAGCAACGCCACTCTGTTTTATGTGACTCACACCCAAGAAAATCTATAATCATTAGTGAACCTATAATACATTAGTAACTTAAGAGTTAAGTTTTTTTCCAAATTTTATTAATTTTACAGCTTTTTGCATTTTATTTATTTTTTACGTAGTCTGCAAACCTTGCTTTAGAGACAAACATGAATTTTTTTTTCAAACCATTCCATAAGTGGGATGGTAATCTTTCACTCTTAAAAGCTATCACAAACATCCATATTTGCATATAATAATAATAATAATAATAATAATAATAATAATGTGATCCTCTCTGTGACTCACGTATACGACGTAAACATATCTATGTTCATGAATGATAAACAAGAGGCGCAGGAGGAGTCAAACATATTCTAGATGAATTTATGAACGCAGCCTCAAACTACGAAATCATGGTTACCCAATATCATCCTCAAACTTCAAATATGTCAGCTATTACTCGACTAGAATAATGAACAAGAACAATGTGATGTGAAACTTGTTTTGGCATCACAACTGCGCCGAATACAGATGATGATTTCAGAACGTCATAATAACAATTACTTTGGATTTAACACATTTTAAGATATTTTCCATTAAACTTCTTAATTAGAAAAATAATAAAATAATTAAGTAATAATAAAGCACAAATCAAATTAATAAAAATGTTTATTTAAAGAATCGAGTCATTATCATAAATGGAATACTCATGGAGCAGTTCAGTGCTAAATTTTTTAAGAGAATAGAATATGCTGGAAAACCATGATATTCATTGTACGTATGTGAATATTATTTACGTCATCAATATTTTCTTACTTACAGACATTTTCTTATTTGTTGGCTTATATATTGTGAACATACAATTATACTTTGCTAATGTAACAACACAAATGTTCGATGGAAATCCAAATCGAAATGGCTGGATAAATTTTAATGGATATGCGAAACACCATGCAATGTTTATTAAATTCCATCTAGCAATTGTCAAATTATTAATATTATCAGAATCAATTCCCTTTACTAACTGTACTCAATATTTAAGAATGGGGATATGTTCCAGAGTAGATTCCGAATTTTAGCTTCTAGGAAATGCCACCGAATCCGAGCGATTAATTACAATCTGTAATTTGAACACATTTTGCTTCTTGGAAACAATGAAAATTAAATTTAGACAGTTTTGCAAATTGTTGTACTGGTTCCAAATTATTAAATTCGATAAAACCTATCCGCCTAGAATACAAGAATAACTCAATTAAAGGTATCATAACACCGAAGCTAATTTAGTGTTTCCTAATAAAATTACAATCCTAAATACTGCTAATTTCAATATTATATGAATATTTAATAACTATTACAATGAAGTTTAGGAAGAAATTAAAATGGTTTCTTTTGCAACAGTCTGATTTATTTTCTTTGAGTGTGAAATAATTTCAAGCACTTAAAATTGTTTTATCAGCTAAATATATCAACTACATTTCCTTCTAGTAGTATTTTACTGAATTTATTGCTACAACTAACATGATAACTTTTCATCTAGTCCAATCAATATTTGCAGAAGCTCCAATAATTAATGTTAGCACTTAGTTGTAAAATGGTTTCCATTAATAGATTTCAGTAGCTTCTCACATTTTGCAGTGCATTTGCATCAACACAAGCAATCTAGTGATTAAATCCCGTCAGTACGTACATGTTAGCGATATTTTTATTTTTTGCTACAACAGTTTAATACTAAACATATCTAATGTTTTAACCTTGGCAAAATTGGCTAAAATTTTCAGTAATGTGATTTTCTGAATGAGATTGTTTTTTTTTATTATTGAAACAACAGAATTTATAGAAAAATAAGAGGCAAAATTATTTCACATTTATTGAACTGATACTAGTTAAAAAATAATTAAGCTGATGCAAGTAACAGAATACAACTATTAATAAGTTTTCTTTTAATTCTTGACTAAAAACTGCATTAAAAAAAGGAAAAAAACATTAACTAAACTAATATCCTAGAGGCTTTTTCGTGATCGGTTATTATCAACAGAGAAGCTTACTATACGATATGAAAGCAACTTAATCTATAAGCAAAATAATCCAAATGATTTGTTAATTTTCTTAATGAAATAAACCATGCGATTTATAATTACTAAAACACTATATGATTAAAACAATCTCCCTCTCATAGTCCATATTAATAACATTATTATGTATATACTTATACAAATAAACATCATAACTATAATTATATTATAGTACTTATTTTTTGTCATTTTGTAAACCATAATATAAAATAAGAAAAAGATTTTTTATATTTTGTTTATAATAATAAAAACAGACTATAATACAAATTCATCTTATTTTTATATTTATCTTAATTTATAATTTTTTATATTATAATTGCATTTCTGCACACTTTCAAATGGCATTGCTGTGATATGAAATATCCTAATTACAGAATGTGTGATATTGTAATATGAATAGCAGATACTACCTTCTCATATAATCACTGATTATTTTTTGATTGCTGGTGTGACCATTCGCTTATCAGCCTGACCAAATTTATCTGCTCCTGGGTCGGGGGATGAATTTCATATGCACTCACATTTCTGTTCTGAGAAATCTGAGAAGTGCTGAAAATTGCAGCCAGTTATATCAGTATCTCAATAGTAGACTCCTCACTGACACTCTAGAGAGTGCAAGCTCTCCCTGGCTTACAGGTAAGTCCACGTGTGCAGAAACTATTGCTTGCCTAAGACATAGACATTAGCTTGATATAAATGACAGGTCAATCAACCTTCGCATTATACGAAGGTAGATAAAAAATATGTGCTAAAAGACTGTGCAGATGTCTTGGAGTCTCAGCATGAGGAAAATTACAGAAGAATGGAAAAATTGTATGATAATCCCGTTGCACAAGGGTGGCGCAAAGGATGATGTGTCTAACTCTTTCTCCATCAGCATCTCTAAAGTGGTGGTGAAGATTGAGTTAGACAAAGGAAATGATACATCATGCTACTTTTGGACTTTGATAAGTGGCAAGATACAGAATGGAAGATGTTGCATAATTTAGAAGATATGAGATTGAATCATAAATATTAGCATGGATAAGAGGATGCTGACTGACACATCAAAAATTAGTGTTTTGGTAAATGTGAGTCTACAATATTTAAGGTGACCGGTGGTGTGTCACAGGGATCAAATCTTGGTTCATTGTCATTCAGTCTTTATAATATATCATCGGATATGCCACTGACGTATTGATGGGGTTACACTGGAAGAAATTGATCAGACTAGGGATCATGGAGGATTAGTAGATAGGAAGCTGAAGTTCAAGGGCAATGTCGAAAGGATTGCTAACATGACTAAGAAGATAATTACAATGCTGAAACGAAGATTGACATGTAAGAATAAGGAAGATATTTTATCTCTTTGCAAGGAGGTAGTCTCATTTGGTCTACTGTGTGCAGATCCAGTTTCCGAAGTGATGCAGATACAGTGGAGAGGGTACAAAGGAAAGTGTTAATGATGACATCTTTAACTTGGGCAATAAATTTTTGCATAAATGAAATGTGTCTTATATGCTTAACTTGCAGTCTTTTTCTAAAAAACATTATCACATTATGAAGTAACAAAAAAATAGCAGTAAATCTTTTTTTTTTTTTGTTTTCTTTTCATGTTCTTTTAATTTTCAACTTTTCTAGCTAGCAAAGCAATGGCAGTTATTGTTTTAGAAACCTGCATATATTTGTTATTTGTCTTTCATTGCTCTAAGACAGTGCTTTACTGTACGCGTAATCCTTTGAGTTACGCAATAGGTCTCTGCGGGATACGAAGTACTTTTTGTAATTGATTACAGTATATTTTTTTAACTTTAATCTTTTGTCGTTTTGTTGCAGGTCTGTTCTAGAATTGAGTTTTCGATAAGTAAAAAGTCTAAAGAAAGTTTAAAACAAATTATTCCTTGGAACGTATCGACTGGCCTCCGTTACGACTATGTCTGGTTGATGGCATGCTGAAGTTCCAATTACGTGGTTCGAACTGTTTGCATTAAAAGTTTAAATTCAAATAGTTCAGAGGATACGGTCGGAACTCTCTGCTAAATTTCATTCTTGTTATTAAATTTTTAATTTTTTTTACTATTGAAAATTTCAATTTCATAATTTTTGTTTCTACTGTACGCGTATTGAATTCCTATAAAGAAACTGTATTTAAGAATAAAAAAACCTTCACATGTTTTAATTTATTATAATATAAATATTACAAAATACGCTTCTAATAATTCGTACTTGAAAGAAACATTATAACTTCTCCCAAATTATCTTTGCCAGAGAGGGGATATGCTGGTGTTATTAAAGTTTTAAAAGGGATACACTTCTCTAAGAAAAAATGATGCACACTACACCCTTCAGAAAGGAATGAACCTGTCTGCATATCGTGTGCACTATGCTTAGAGCCCAAGAAAATTATCTTTGTTTCATCACACGCCTCCGCAGTCTTCCCTGCTGTCATCGTGGTCTTGTTTTGCCATCAGTAATATCCAGCAGAAGCAGCATTGACGAGAGGGCTTCCAATAAAAAAGAAATGCCTTTTTTGTGGAAATAGGAAATAAAAATCAAAGTCAAATGATATCCATCTATTCGCATACTTCAAAAGCAGTTGAGTTTTAAAATAGTTACCAGAGAATGCACTTTTTGAAATGTAAAGGTTAAACGATTTTAACCATTAATGTAATTAATGAAAGAAAACTGAAGCTACATTTACGTTGAAACGAATGACATCTAGTCAAAACCCAAACATCTATGATCATTTTATACATGAAGATATGCAATAATGTGCTTCTTTTAATGGAATAACAGCACGAAAAGTATTTATCTTTTATTTTCCTTGAAAAGATATCCGTAGCATGATCTAGGGAAATGAAAAACTTTAGGAATAAGGAAAAAAAAAATTTTTTCCCACGTTAGTTTGTGTGGGTTTTAGCTTACAGCTTGAATTCGCTTTCCATTCAATCAACAGTTTTAGAAACTCACTGAAATAACACACCAATCCCCCCTAATTGATCGCATGACTGACTAGATGCACTGAATCTGATGGGCAAATTCTGTCCAAATCTGTATCATTTGAAAAATCGTGTTAATAATGGAACACGATGGGTTTTGCCATAACAAAGAAAATTATGAGCATGCGTATGATTTCCTAACATTAAACAGAAGCAACTACAGTAATTTATTTTTGCACTGTTAATTTTCATAAACAAAAGACATTGCATTATAAAATTCAAGAAACTTAAAGTGTTACAGGATAAAGATCGCTTATCATCCTCGACATCTAGTGCTGAAGTTGATTGCAGCTAAACCAAATTAAAAATGATCACGTGGAATAACAGGACGAAGACTTCACTTTTGTTTTATTGACATGGAACGAAATGAATAGGCTTGTTGACTTATCTGTTCTGTTACAGAGAGTGTGATAAAAATAGATGAAGAGAGTATATTATGAAAAGGTCACATGAGCTACTACCTGTAATCTATTTCTGACTGGAGAAAGAGTGGGCGTGGCGTTATTTCCTAGCAGACGACCTTGAGTGATAGGTTCCCACGATTCGTATACTGCATTACCCTCGATCATGAAAGTTAGAAAACCACTTCATAAAGCATGCAAATGATTTCAAGTGCAGTTTATCTGAGCACGAACTGGCAGACTGATTATTTATTTTATTCTGCAACCGTTTCCTTGTCAATTACATGAAAAAATTCTTCATTGTTCAGGTTTGAAATTAGCGATAATTTACAGAATTAGTAATTTTACTGATTTCAGCTCCAGAACTAAATATGAATGAGTTTAAGGAAGTCAAATCTTTCGTATTTTTATAGCAAAATTTTCTTCGAATGAATAAAATATAATTTCTAAAATTGGACGTGCAGGCTTTTATTTGTTTATTGTTCACATTCGAAAAATTAACTATGCAGATAAACTTCATCATATCCATCTGAACAGATTCATCAAACAGTGCTAAAATCTAAAAAAAAAAAATAACACGTTTAAAATGAAAAAAAAAAAAAAAAGAATAGATGTTTTAATAAACACTCACAAGAAACCCCTAGCACAAAAATAATGCAATATACAGACGTCATTCGACACTTTATTAGAAATTACTCGTTTAATTGAGGTACTGGAAATTATTATTTATTTATGTTAATTTTAAGACTAATTAGTCTCTCTATCTCCAATGATATATTCTCTATTTATTTATTATGCAGACTTAGTTTAGCTCTTATGCCTTTACTGACACGGCAATTAATCGCTGCATCATAACTGTGATGCAGCGATTCTGAAGAAACTCACAGCATATACAGAGACCTTTCATATTATCCCCAAAACACAATATAGTTTTCAGAAAAATAAGGGAACAACATCTCTCTTGGAAGACTTTACAAGCGTAATTAATACCGCCTTAGATAAAAACAAAATTGCCATGGTAGTCTTTATTGATTTAACTAAAGCATTTGATACATTCACACATCAAACATTGTTAGAAAAGCTAAGGCATGTTGGAATAGACGGGCCTCTTCACAGGAGGTTTACAAACTACCTCCAAAATAGAAAGCATATCACACGTATCGGGTCAAACCGAAGCAGAGAGCTACCAGTAAGCTGTGGAGTAGCACAGGGAGCTGTACTCTACCCAACTCTATTCAACATTTTCACGAATGATATTAATCAGCTTCCCTTCAAAGGTAAGATATTCCAATACGCAGACGATAAAGCGATAATATCCATCCATAATAACGCAAGCATAGCCCAAACAAATATGCAACATGACATAAATCTGATCACAGACTGGCTCACGAAAAACTCCATACACCTAAACTCAGATAAGACAAAATTTATGATATTCAGAAATCCACTGACGTGACCAGTTGATAACAAATATATAACCATCAAACATCCACTCTCCAACATAAAAAACACACAGAACAGCGAAACCACTACAATCACTCAGGTTGAAACAATACGATACCTTCGAATTTACTTCGATACAGATATGAATTGGAATAGCCACATAAACCATCTATACAACAAACTCCGAACAATAACTGGCAAACTCTACAGGTTAAAAGACATAGTCCCCGCACGCCTAAAAACACTAATATACAAAGCACTATTCCAAAATATACTAAGATACTCTATAACAACGTATGCTTTCTGTGCACCCTACAAACTAAATAGATTAATCTCGTTACAGTACAAAATCATAAAACTGATCTTTTGGGAACAAAGAAACAATAACGATTTTATATACACTGCAATGTCAGAAAACAAAATACTGATAGCAAAATATTAATGTCACTATGCAGCTTTGCTAAAACATTATTTCGATGCCAACTACAGGAGAGTCAGAAACACATATCGCATAACAAGACCTCAGGCAACTAATTATATCACATATAAATACAATAATCACCACAGAAAAGCCATGCGAAACTTCTACATCCCAGACATGATAAACAAATTACCTTTTGAATACAGAAACCTTAAAAACTACAATAGCCTGAAAAGAGCTCTAAGGAACTATGAACAAGAAACACGCACCCAAAATACCATACAAACTTAATGAAACACAATATATTCGCTCAGGCTTCCAGTTCAGCGACGCATCAATACATTCCAAGTTATTGTATGTACGTGTGTGTGCGTGAGTGCGCGCGAATTTCTCAATCATAGATTTCGTAGCTTCCCAACACAACAAAAAAAACAATAAATAATAACCAACTGGTGTCATCCTCAGATAAGCTTACATATAATCTTCGAGGATGAAAGCAGAGAAATTACTTCTCATCCAACATGTATCATACCAAATGCATGTAATGTACGTATCACATGTAAACCAATATATGTAATGTATGTATTATATGTAAACAAATGCAAGTAATGTATCATATGTAATCAAATGTATGTAATGTGTGTAATAACTGTAACAAATGTATGCAATGTAATAAAAAAAATTAAACAAAAATTATGTGACACCTCCAGGGAGTCCAAAGACACATCGAGAGAGAATGTAGTAACACCATCGAACGATTCATCCCTTCTAAGTACTAACCGCGCTCAAACCTGCTTAACTTTTTGCGAGTCATTAGTAGCAGAGATGATTAAAAATACCCGTGCATTTAAATACTCGTGCTTTACAACCACTCGATTACTGTTCAGAAGTGACTCTTTTTCCAGACGATACGACTTGGATTTAAAAAACGTCGACTGCTTTTAAAATAAAAATTTTGTCGATGGATTTTCCGTAAATATATGTGTTGAAAGAAGAATATTTACACGACCAAATTTCCACCACAATTCACGAAACAAAACGAAAGAATTCTACTTTATAATTTGCAACTCAATAAATGATCTCTCCTTGGTATGATATGACGTCATACAAACTAAAGTAACAGTTATCCTAAGTTAGAATTACTATTATTTTACGTGTGGTGGAGCTGCTGTGTTACGTAAATTATCCTGATTATGTATCGCGCAGAATGTATGGCACCAAATTTAAACGAATACATTAAACGAATGTGCGTTTCTTGATGGTTAGCTTTATGTAATTTTCTAGTTATGTCAGTTCACAAAGAGATCGATAATTTTAAATTTGACATTGCGTAATAGGTACCTTAAGTTCAAGATAACGCAGAAATTTAATTTATAACTACATGCTAGAAGACGTTTGCTTTTTTGCCTTTGTGAAGAAGCAGTGTTGAGTATTTCGCTGAGTATTGAGACAGAAGATATGGCTAGAAGAGCGAGCTCTAGCTTTCTTCCCCCTTCCAGTTTTGTTCGATAAAGGTATGACTGTGAATAAGCAGGGACCGTGCATGACGAATCGACAACGGGGAGATTTCTAGGTATTGTAATACATGTTAATGCTAATTAATTATGTATTGAGCAAATTGGCGAAGCGAATTCTCCTGAACAGAACATTCAGAAGGAGGCGCATTAATTTAACTAGAATAGCTAATTACTGCAGTTGAGGCAGAATTGGAATTGGCCGCATATTGCAAATAATGCATGAAATAATGATACCGGAATTTACCGTTTTAAACTGTAGATGTTGGAGGTAAATCTAATTAGATGATTCACGTCCAACCTGATTTCGTCTGCTTCTCTACTGTCATTGGATATATATTTTTTAATTTAAATTTTAAAATGTTTAATAAGATTTAATAAATACAAATCCTTTCTCGTTACATTTTTGTCTGGCGCACATCAAATGGTTCTTGATTATTTTAATATAAATCTTGCCTTTTGTGGGATTCATTCATTGCGATTAAATGATTCTATTAAAGAAGTTGTCAGCTTAATCACGTTAACTCCTTGTTCAGATATACCAATATCACCTGTAACAAGTTATATCATCCGATTTTCTCTTTATTAGCTTCTAGTTTTGGAGATTATAATGCCGGTTTCCTTTACAATTGTTTGTATTAAAGATCTCCCTTCTGTCTTGCGATATGTAATGTGCTGCGTTGAAGTTTTGCTTTTAAAAAAAAAGGGCATTCTCTTTCCTTTCCTCTCAGAATCGTGTATTTTACTATTTTTGCTGCAACTAATAATTGAACCCCCAAAACACCTTTATCGGCAGTTTTATACTGGATACAGAATCTTTTGCACATACACTCCTTAGTAAATCAGCATAACAGCAATATGTAGATTTGAAAAATGTGCTTAAAAGTTCATTAAAATACTCAACTTTTTTTTTAATTCGGTTTTTAATTAACGCTTCTAAAATCTTATTTCACTTTCCAAAGAGGGTGCGCTGTGATCGCTTGTATTGCAAAGAGCTTTCACACTGAAAACTAAGTAATGGGATTATCCTGCCATATACAATGCGTTGAGAAATTACCTGACAGGTTCAGAAAAATGACTATAGGGTGTTATTCGATGAGGCAGAAAGCAGATTTAATTTAGTTTGAAAAATTAATGGACAGACCAGCTAGTTTTCATTAAGGATTAATTTTTAAAAAATTTAACTCGATGATTGTTACACACGACAGATATATTAGCAATATCATTATTAATGTATCGTTCTTCAACTGAAATCTGCTTGTCCTCGTTATATAATGCAATATTTTGAAATACATAAATATTTCAATAACAAATGTTTACAAGGAAGTTAATGATTTGCGAAATTGTGTATTTATTAGTTAACAAATTCGATAATTATATATTCATATAATTTAAAATCATATTTAAAACTTGTGGGATTAGAAATCAAAAGTTTGATATAGCTTTTAGTGTTTTGATCTAATCCAGTCCGTCACATCTTTTACGACAATTAAGAAAATTAATTAGTACTCAGATTCATAATCAAAATATACAGACCAATGTCATGCTTTAGTTTCGAATGGTTCTGTTGCATAATTATAATGGATGCATATTTACATAAAACATTCATATTTTGGGATATCGTTAGCAGGAAGCAATCAAGTACTTTGTCGCTGGTGCATTCAGATATAACCTAAATCGATAATTGTGAGTAATGTCACAGAATTCCTAAGAGACATAACAGTCTGTGCAAGTTTGCATGATAATTTTGGAACAACCGTTACTTTCTCACCCCTCCCCACATCCAGTAGGGAAGCAGACTACTGGCTTCTGCATATCGGCATATTCTAGTACCGTCAAAAGGGAAAACCAACCAGGAATTTACTCTGTCATCACCGCTGATATTTCCTGCAACATATCATGTTTATTGTGATAGTAAAAATGCTTCCAGGATGGTTGTGATCATGTTATATCGTTTCCGTCATTATGAATTAAATTTGATGGATAGTCCTGGGACCTCAGACAAACATAGTTGGTTTTCTTATCGAATCCCAATGCAACATTTTTAAATTAAGTTTTAAATAACATATTCGTGTACAAAACTCTACTACTGCAAAAGATATTGCTGTACTTTCGGGAATTTTAGAAATTATTCGATATGATAAGAGCTCGTATGCAAACTGAGCAGATGAAAATAATATATGCACGGTCAGCACGGATTTGTTAAGGGGCGTTCTTGTTTCAGTAATTCCGTTAGTATTTATGATAAAAGTAGCTAATAAGGGAAATGCATACACTGTAATATTTTGTTTTAGATTTGGCAAAGGCATTTGATAGGGTATCACACGATAAACTGATATTTAAGCTGCAATGTTTGTACATTAATTTGGTGGAGTGGATTGTCATTTGGTTGTCTGATAGATATCAAAGGGTTGTGTATGGAGAGTAAATTATCGGGGAAAAGGAAAGTTACTAGTGGAGTTCCACAGAGATGTGCTGGAACCACTACTTTTCAACCTTTATATCAATGACATTGTCACTGAAATTTAAGGAGATATTGTTTGCGGATGATTCAGACGTTTAAGCTCATGAGAGTATTTACCGGATGGATACGAGAGATTTTTCAGAATGTCGAAAATAAGGAAGGGGCGAAAATTAGAGGCGGCCATCCCTGGAAATTGCGTAAGGAAGTGGTGAATAAGAGGGTGAGAAGTATTTTTTTATGTGTAGAGTGGTGCTCTCCACATATGCTTTGCCAGAATATTTTGTGAATGCTAAGAGTGTGAATGAGTTTAAGATTCAGTATGATATGTTACAGGCAGGAGAGATTTTCCGTAAGTCTGTAGACTTTTGTAATATATGTATACTTATTTCACATTGTAATGTAATGTATATTTCTTATATAATTTATCTAATTGTTAATGATATAAACTTTTCTCTCCCTAGACGAGTCTTTGACTCCAGGAGAGTGTTCCATCCTAACGATCAGTAGGAAGGAAGTCTCTCCTGAAATCAAGAGTCCTTAGAAAATTTCAATATAAATCATGATAATTAGTACAAAATTATCACAATATAATAATAATTCTATTTTTGGAAGGAATATTAAAGTTATTGTTGGTTATGATTGGTCACGGTATACACGAATAGAAATTCATTTCACGACATGCAAACATCATGACATGATGACTCGGTCCTACTATGATTTATCATCTACGTGTATTTAGGGCTAGGTTGCTTAATTCGTAGGATTGAAAAAACAATAGTTTCTAGACAGAAAATTGTCCCACAACTGTCGATGAGCAGTTAATTCATCCTTGGTTTGGAAAAGTCTAGGTAAGAGTGTTTAGTATTCTCGATTGGATTCAAACTCAAATCTTTATAATCAAGGGTAATATATCATTCTTCCAAATGTTTTATTGGAGGTGTTCTTAATGAAGGTGTGATGATTTGGTAATACGATATATTTGATGAAATGCGGCTAATATTTGACTGTTTATATGCAGTAATTTGAATTTGTTAATCAGGTGAACTCCTTCTGTCGCGAATCTTGTATGAGGTGGAATGCAGTGTCTTATTGTATTTATGAATGATAATGCAGAGGTATTCTAAAGAATATTGCATAGACTTTTATGCTGCCAATCCGAGATTTAAATCGCAGACAACCTCAATAATTATTCAGAGATGAGTACATAATTTCATGAATCTACGCACCATAGAGGTTAGATGTATCCTCAAAGATCTTTGTTTATGCTTACCTTGTAGATTGGATACATGGCTTTATAGCAACAATTGCAGTAGATGGTGAATTGATTAGATGTCAGGTTTTTGAAATTTGTTTGGCTGCGTTAATATGTCACTATGAATTTAATTAAAACGTCTTGTAGGATCTTTACCTAGCGCACAATGCCGATGAGATTTTTTTATGTTACTTCAAAATCCTAAAATATTTCTATCGATCTTTTGTCCTTAGTTTAGTGACATTTGCCATGTTATAAAAATCTCCAACTTTATGACAGCTTGTAGGAGTTCCCTACGAAACTAAATGTGGTCATTATTGTAATCTAATAATAACAGCATACGTTAGAAACATATCATTAATCACCGTTAAATTCCACTATATAAAGTATGTCCTCTATTAATTATTTTAAGATTATCCGTAAAATGCACGTTTACTTATTTTTTTTAAAAAGTGAGATTTTAGCTGTCGTTGTTTTGAGTGGATGTGTCATACCAAGTCATCTTAAACAAGATATTTTTACATCCTAGTGATTAATTTTGTTTTATTTCTAATTCTCCTTGGGAAGTAAAGCCTAACTTCTTTATAAGGCCTGTATCATCATTCACTTCGCTTTCACCTCCTACTTTTGAGATTAATTTCTGGTTTCTGTCGTCCATCACTGTCTATTACCTTAATGTTCTGCTGCAGTGTTGAGAACTAGCACCTTGGATCATTTCCAGATCTTCGAAAATATCGATCTCTATTTTGCCACCAGTGCCGTTTTTGTATTCTCGACGTACTCTTTCTATATCTTACGGCTGAATTCACTTCGAGTCAAATAAAGCTCTTAGCAGATTGGTAGGACAGACACTTTATGAATGGGAATTTATTTCTAGACTTGCTTTCTTGATGTTATGGACTTCTTTCCTTTTTCGCAATACTTTCTTTTTTTTTTTCGGAAATAAGTGGCAGAATTCCTTCTAGAAAGCGGACAATAATAAGTGTATTGATTTCGTCACCATTTTTTGGAATCGAGTGGGCTTTGGGTTATTTTTGTATTAACTCAATTCCACTGTTTTTTTTAATGTATCGGACTATCACGAAAGAATTTACATAATGCCAGCATTGTTATTTATACTGTTTCTTCAAAATAAACTTTTTCAAGAAAGTATTGGATTCAGAAGAAGTTTTAGAAATATATTTGCAGTTAGAATTCTGCAAGTATGCAATGCTTTCAGAATTTTCATTTTTGTAAAGCACTTTTAATTTTTCGTTTAATGACAGCTAAATAAATTGTTCCGTTAATAATGAATCATTTATAGAATACCAACTGTATTTTCCTTTTAAATATGACTATTTCGCTAGAATAAGTGTATATTTTCTATTCTCATATTTGTTATCAGTTATAAAACAAAATATTTTCGTATATGTATCATCACATTACTTAATAGTTGGAGTTAATGGATACACTTAGTCAAATGCTGGGATTCCAAACAGTAACAGTAATTCTGTACCTGCATTTTTTTCTTCATATTTAGAATCTCTAACACAGTTCTAGTGGCTCAAGACCTGTTTTTGAGCCGATCTTTTTTTTTTCTACCGTGAATTACATTACAATAATTACGGCATAAAACAACTTTACTGAAATCGCATTTTGGCCAGAATAATTTTAAATAAACTTATGTCCATGGAATTATTTCATATTTTGCACAGTTTGTCTGAATAGTGGAAGCAGTAAACATTACGTGTTAGCATGTTTCACTCTGATAGAATAATAAATATTCTAAACACCATGAGATAGGTGTTTGCACCGCAGTGGGAAAAAATTGAGTAGCGAAAACAAAATAGGATACATGATGCAGTCCATGGTACTTAATAGCTGCAAATATTTCATGAGATACGTTCAATGCGACACTTAACACTTTCGGCTATGATTTGCCATTGCTAAAACCGTTTGTAACACTTTTTTAGATATCGAGGACTTTAATAGTCCAAGGTAGGGCTGAAAATGTATTTAATCTAATTATAAGGATAAGCATAATAAATATTTAGTTGGCTGGTTCATTAGAATTTATTAGCGCAAGAAAAGCAAAGGTCATACTGTGTCATATAATGTATCCTGGTCTACGGAATTATATCCAGGATATTTTAAATCAGATCCCTTATTTATAAATTAAATTATTTTCTGGTATAAGATTTTTTTTAAGTCCTTACGCAGAAGTTAGATTCTAGCATTTAATCTTTGAGTCTTCTTTACGAATTTCACTTATCTTTAATTAATGAGGCGAATAATAATTTAGTTGACTTTGTTTTTTTTTTTTTTTTTGAGTTCAATAGCAGGTTTATTAAATATTTCTCGCTCAGAGAGAGACACGAGAAAGAGAAATGAGAACATATTAAGTAAATAATGCAAACTACTCGAATTTTTTTTTCTTGTTTTGCATGCATTTCAAAGAAAGATGCATTTTCACGCAGTCATTTAATTTTGTGTTGGCTTAAAAAAGACCAGTGACGACTTTATTGCAAATAGAATGATCCCATAACATACCTCTGAAGAGAGAGAGAGAGAGAGAGAGAGAGTTATCGACCGAAGTTTGGCATGTGGCCAAAGCCGTTTCTGGTAACTTGCTCTTTCACACTCCGGGGATTAAGCCATGGCATTAAAGAGGAAACAGAAATCACCTAATTTTCATTAGTATCTCCAGTTGCAATACTTTAACCATGTGTGTCCGTTATGTGTTCCTTGCAATAATGTCCGTTTTTGTGTGGCCTACTTTCACCAACTTCTGAATTCTGGCCAACAACTTATGCAGTACATCACACCCCGAGCAGGTGTGAATGTATAAAATTTGCAATGGTCAAATTTACATGTGTTATTTTACTTTAATATATTAATGTTTATGCGAAAATGGAAGCTATTATCATAGCACTAATTAGTCTTTAACAAAAAGAGCAAATTCTTTTTACCATTTAGTGTAGATCCTTAGATAAGGACGTACGATGATAGTCAGCTAATTAAGACAGTGCAAAGAGAAGTATGCTAACAGTAGTACTTAAACTAACACGCTATCGACAGAACTGATTTACATACATAATCAGCATGAAGCTGAACATTCAAATGAGTTGATTTAAAGCAGTCTTCTCCCGCACAAACTCATCCCAGTTCGTATGATAATTTAGTAAGATTTAACTCTGTAGTATGTAATTCATAATGGCACAGTAATCAGTTTCTGTTGTAAATCTATTCTGTTGGTTAATTTGCTTTGAGATGGTATTAGAGAAGCCTTCATTAGTACAGCGCTGTATTGCTGATAAGATCAGGAGTGATTCAAGTTTTAAGTATATATCTTGTCTCAATTAATCCATATTGTGCAGTAAATTGTACTAGGGCTTCGATTGAGGTTCATAACAGAAGCTTAGAACATTCAAGAGTCTGATGTTAAACGATAAAAGGTTCTCTACGTTTGTTTTCACGCAGTTTATTGTTAACAGACTGCATGAAAGCAAAATTAACCATGACGGTGGACTTCATTTCGCCTTTACGTGAACAACATATTTATTTTGGACTCAGTTATGTTTATCACAATGAAAAGCAGAAGGTTTTAGAAGTTGTTGATTACTTTTATTCAAAGAGATGAAATATTTTTAGACTAAATCATTATAACGATCACCAGCCAGGTTAATTAAGTCGATAGCTTACTGGCTCTTCAAACAATAGCCTATGGGTTCGATTTCCACCATAGAATTCTTACTAATCCTGTGTGAAAGGGCATCCGCGATCTTGCCATTTGTTTTACATCCAGAGACCTCAAATGTGAATAACTACCCTCAGTAATCTGACTTTAAATCTTATTTCTTTTACTTAAAGGCACAAAATGTTACTATAAGTCGTATTCTATACGAATACGTAATGAGGGTATTGGCAAAGTGTGGGTTACTCCTATCTTCCTATAAACTAAGAAGAAATTAATCTTCTAAATGATGAAAAATGAGTTATTTTATAGTGATAAAAGTGCTTCAGTAAGTATTTTTGTGACATCTCTATGATGTAGTCATGAGGTATCACAAAACTTCAGTTCTAGCCTCTAATTGACACGGTGAATTCACAAGGTCTTTTTACAATCTTTTGTAAATGTCACATTTTAACACCATTTGAATCATGACCATCTCGAATGAGGACAGTGTGCATGTGTGTGTCTGATAATGTTAATTTTACTTTGAGCATCGTGTCCCATAAGAAAGATTCATAAAATAATGAAAGTAAGTGTCACAGACAAAGGGAAGATTTTTATGGACAAAATACTGCATTTTAATCTAGGGCTCGTACTTTAATTATGACAGCATACAAACGTGTGTTACAACACCTCTTTTAATTGCTACAACTATAATAAAACTTTACGACCTGTTCCTTATTGCAAGGCGTTGTTTACAGTTATTCATAAAAAAATGACTTAAAAGGTAGAGAACGTCTTTATACTGCGATGATTAGTATTCATACAAGAAGAAACCACAAGAAATACTAAGTTTGTCGAAACCATGCTATCTGCGGTACCTATGAAGTTTTACAATCTATTAACATTTCATCAAAATTTTTATTAGGCGTTTTCTTTTCAACAAGCATCATAAATAATGGCAAGCTACATAGAGAAGCATATGCTATTTGTTTTTTGTTGGTATTGCTTAAGTCGCTTAGAGATTGAACAACTATTTTTATTTTTATTTATTCTTTATTGGAGATCTTTTCATATATTTTACAAAATTCAGTTTTTGTGTGAAATAGCCAATTTATAATTCCCAGAATGTCCTTTTGAAAATTACATTTATGATTATATTTGACAGAAATAAAATAGAAAATTAAAAGGGATTTTTTTTATATTGTTTATTTGGGAAAAAGAAAAAAACAAAATGGGCGACTTATGCACGAATGCAAGAATGGGAAAGTTTCTATTTTGATTTATGCATTAGACCTTTAAAGTCTCATGAACGGAAACGGAGTTTTATAACATAAACCTCTTCCTGAGTCATAAACATTTATTATAATGATTAAAACACACGATACACACATCCGATTTTCTTTCTACGACCGTTTTTAATTTAGAAAGATGAGTGATCTATTCACAGTTTAGAATTTTTTTATAAAGAAAAATCGACTAATTTTGCAGAGGTTTTTGACGCGATGGTTTAGCCCATTCCCTGAGATGGTATTTGTGTGGGTCAAATTGATGTTTGCGAATCTTCCCCTTCGATCCATGACAGGAGGTGTGTCAGGTGACTAAGTTTCTTTTCCTTGACGAATTGCTTCTACTCACGACAGCATCACCAGAAGCTCCTTTACGACGAAGCCCGAATTAAAATGGGCGCACATAATTAGCTTTGAGACGATGACACATGAGTCGTGTGGATATTAACGTTTTCTTTCAATAGGGCGGGTTTCAATTACAACCCTATCTAAGAGAAAGTATTGACATTTGTAAGAGAGAATTACTTGGAAAACAAACGAGGCATTGATTTTGTTTTATTTTTAAATACAAGTATATGAAGTGCTGTGTTAGAAAAGAAGATGCGACTCGAACATTTCGTGGCATGCATTGGATTCAAGTTTTTAGTTGTAAATTTCCCAGAAACTCGGGTTTTTCTTGCCGAGACAAAAATGTTCGGCGCGAGATATTTTCAATCCAAAGTCTTCTTTCCTATTGTATAATTTATTTAAAAAATTGTCGTTTTTAAGTCGTATCAACCGACAGTGTCTTATAGGAGGCCTACAATGTTACTTTTTTAATATAATTAATATTTAGTTCATTCCGAATGCCTTCCCCTTGTTATTGATCGCTTGATTATAGTTTTGTATAATACGGTTCAATAACAATGTCTCAAGAGCTATACACGATAATATGCTACAGTTACTTTAAACAAAGCACATTTTATACGAATAAAAGTTTATAATGTTTTCATTAATAAATTTAATTTAATAATTTATATAATTTAAAGTCAATAATGAAAAGTTTTTTAAATATACATTACAAAAAAGCATGTGTGTGTATGTGCGCGCTCACACACACACACACACACACACACACACACACACACACACTGTATATAAAAATGGCTGTAAAGAAATTCGGTCTTTACAATCATCATTATCGTCGTGTCCGGCTTCTGCAAGTTAGTGTTAGTCACAACATGCGTCGCATTCTGCAATTTTTTCTCCCTTCTAAATAGTGCGTTTTTTTTTTTTTTTTTAAAGTCTTATAAATAATTAACAACCTACTTTTTTCTCTTTTAATGTAATCCGACTTTCATCTGGTCGCGTTCGCATACCAAACTCTACAGGAGATCATTAGGAATTAAGCAAGCATGCATAATTAAGAAGGCTCTTCAATAAATTAACAGAAGCTACCATTGATACATTTATAAACATTAGGATAAATGAATTTTAGGATTCTAGCATACTGATAGTGATTTTTTAATTCATTTGAATTTAAGTTTCTAAAACTTTTTTTTTAATCTAATTCTTGCATCGTAGATAGATGAGAAAGACAAGTAAAAGCGAAACAGAACACTTACTTGTTCTGATTCATTTGAAAGAATGAGAGACATACTACACGTGTCACTTACTCAGTCATATTTTATTCAGGTTCTTAATGTTTCTCCTCAAATTCAAAATCCCAAGTGCTTAGGATTGATTTGTAGATAAGAGTGATACGGAAGATGGAGAATTGTTTCAGAGGCAGTATTTTTAAGAGAACCCTGCCAACTGTTATAAAGACATCAATTAAAGATAACAGTCGGTCTCATACGGAAGTGGAAGGAGTTTATCCCTCGAAACAAATTCTTTCAAAGAACAGACGTAACTGACAGATACAACGCACTGACGTCATAACCTTAGTTATTTCGCACTTAATTTTAAATAATTTCCACTCGTTTTTAGATAATTTGAACAAATAGTGATTTCATTCCTTTTTTTTCTGTTAACGTACATCATAATAGATACTAAAATTAGCTGCACATTTATTTTTACACTACTCTACACCAAGGTTTTTCATGGTGGGATTCAAATTCATTTCTAAGATACTATTTTGTGACAGCACCAGAAAGGACTGTTCCTTAATGTGGTAGCAGATTAGTAATGATGCCAACTCTGCTAATTTCTCCAGGCTTAAATGGAAGAGATGATTTATAGGGAGAGAATTAATTATAAGCGATGGTAATGAGGCAGATCGAACAACGGTACATTTTCGATCGGTGATTTCTCTTGGGTTTCCCAAATAGTGTCATATTTGAAAAAGAAAATACATCGTTGAAAAGGTGTCTCGAAAAAAAGTGATAGAAAAAATAAATAAAAATCTGAAGGCAACATTGATAAGAAACACATGTAATGATGACGAGCTAGAGGATTTGAAATTTGAACGATTACTTGTATTTTCATATTTTCAGTAACTGCGGAGAGATCGAAAGAAAAAGAGATCGAAAAAAAAGTCATGAGTTGTGCGATTCATCATTCTGTTTGTTGCTGTTTAATGTCCTCATTAGCACACGAGGAAGGCAGCGAGTTAGTACCACTGAGAATTATGCATGCGATCATTGAAAACTGCAATATTCTGAGGCAGCGTCGACCGACAAATATTGCAATTTTAAGGATGTGTTGAGCGAGCATCATTAATTTCAACACAAGGCGACAACAGCTCAGAAAATAAATGTTTAGTTTATATAACGCGCATAACTCAGAGAACAGTTTTTGCTTCATCTCTTCATATAGCAAAACACATTTGTTTGACAAGTAAAACAATATGACGTAATGCTTGCATGTTACTATGGGAACGAATTTTGCTTACTTGGTAAAATAATCATAGTTTCGTCGCCATTGAGTTGAGGTGTTATTTTGCAGTGGAAATTATGCGATATTTGGGCATCTACAAGATTACGTTTTGAAATCTTTTCGTCCTTTTACATTATTAAGGTATTCTTTTTAAACAAGCTTAATTTTTTCCATCCTCTCATAAAGTAAGCAAAGAAAAAATGCAAAATATTATCTTTGTAGAAAAACGATTTATGTAAAGAAAATAATAAACACATTATTTCCGAAAAAAGAACATGCAACCTATTTAGTCCCATTGAATGATCAACAAATCTAAGTTTGTATTTAAACTACTAACTTCGTATTGCCTTGGGGAATAATCTTAATCTTTTGCTAAGAAAATTACTTGGATTGCCGTCTTCCTTTTTTTCTCTCCCTGGCATCTAAAATACAACTAGACAGCCGAGATTGCCATATTTAAATGAATACAAGATTGCTCGCTGTTTGTATTTCCTTGGAGACGGAAAACCAATTTTCTGTGCAAGTTTGAAAGCAAATAGGGATAGTATGAGGGGGATTAGTCTTATGCAAATCTGTAATTGCTTTATTCTTTTTATGTTTTGGTTCTGTGAAGGCAGTCAGCTACGGAGAACAGAGGGTGCTGCATTTTGAAGTGTTGTAGTTGAGCGATGCTCACATGCGTGGAGAGCAATTGGAACTTCATGGTGTATTTAATCTTTTTGTTACTCCAGGATCAGAGATGCAGCAGAACGAGAAAAACACACACATGATAAATCTTCAATGTTTTCACCATGTTTTTACATGGTCTGTCTATAGCATTAAAATGACCAAAGATGCTGGCTTTTAAGTCACTGAAGAATATGTTTAAGCTTATTATAATGCTGATTTTGCGGCATTTTAAGGATCTCATTGAATGCATTTTCCCACATACAGTAAACCGTGGAATAATTGAAACAATTTATTAGCGTGTGATGTTTCTTTTTTCATTTGAAAAAGAGGCAATGGAACAAACAAATATTTCAAAGAAAATAAATATTAAAGTTAATGTGTGTCATTTAAACAAGAATACCCGAAGTATTCGAAAAAAATAACCCTAACTAGAATTAAAAATCTCATTATATTTATAAAAATTAATGTCGGCGAATGCATTTCCGTAAGCTCTCTGGTCAAATTTCATACGAAACTTTTACAGTTTCTATATTCGGCTTTGAAATAATGCTGGATTTAATATCCACTTAATTTTTATAAATTTGCAGCGCCGAAGTGAAGTCGTTTTGGTTCTTTATTTTAGTTATTATATTTATTTCCCATAGTTCAGAAGGTGCCTATATTAATAAACGAATTCAAAGCAGCGTAAAGATTAAGTAGGTTAATTCCATTTTTTTTTCTTGAGGTAGGGAAAAGTAAATAGTTTGCCCATTCATTTCCTAAATGAAAAACCATCATTTCTCTCACAAAAGTGCCATAAATATAAGCATGTGGACCACACCTTTATTTCTCATGGGAGAAAATTTTGAATTACTCAGATTTGCGTTTGAAATCACTGTAGAAACAACAGCAGCAAGTTCTCATTTATTCGTACAAGTTCAACAATTTGCGGTGTATGAACAGTATATTTTATAGACACGTAAACAATGCTATCCGTGCAAGAACTTGACTGTTGTTTAAAGTTTTAGTATTTCTATACTCTGATTTGCGAACAATAATATACTGCAGTAATTTGCAATATGAACACGCAACATAAAATAGGATAAAACCAGCTGTTCCGAATGCCATTCGGAATTTTGCATTCATTTATTAATATTTACCTGGGGATTGTGTTTATAAAACCAGCTAACTTGATAGAATTACGTATGAATTTAAGTTTCTTACAGAAATTGGAATCTTCCTGCATACTTCTGTTAGAGCAATAGGATTTTGCTTGCAGCACATCCAATGCTTTAGATTCCCTCTTCTTTTAGTTAAGTAATCCTTAGTTAGCTACGAATATGTTTGCAGTTAATCGCATTTATTGTTTATGTCTATCCTATATTACTATAGTTTCGAAACCTTTCCTTAATTTTGTTTGGGGGGAAGATGAACGAGTGTCAATAAGAGAATTCTTTCTATTAGTTATTTTCATTGTTTTTATCAGTTCACCTTTTCTTTGACAATATTTTGCGACCATTAAATTCACGATCCTTTTGTGACATAGCTTTATCGAAATCGTCCAATATTATCGGACATATCCTTTCAAAAAACAAACAATTGAAAAGGTAAGGCTTATGAGTTATGCAATAAATTAAACAAGAACATGATGACGGGTAGCTAATGTATATGCCATTAAAATGAAAGTGGACTTTTACGAAGGGCATGTCGATGGATTTATACATTCGAAGACGGTTCATCATAATCAACCTGGACTGTTCCATGTCTTTATCAGAACTCATTGTGTTTACCAACTGCAACTGAAGGCGTACGAATCGATGCTACAAATGTTAATAGATAGACTAAAGGCAATCGACTCTAGAGACCTACGGTACTCTAGAACAGCTGAGCCTTAACTCGAGAATTTTAGTTCTCTTTATTATCGCGAGTAAAAAAAAACGAAGTCGTTATTTCGATTACAACATTAATGTGCTGAACTCCGTTTGGAAATGCTCATTTTCTTTCTTTTTTTTTTCATACAGTTTCGTATTGGCACTAAGGAGCGTACATAGTTTGTTTTTTACAATCGAAATAGTTTATCCTTTCGTAACAGTATGTGCTCATTAGTGACAAGCAATTCGAACAGATCGACCAGCATTCTTTTTTTTTTTTTTTTGTTCAATATAAAATTTCTTAATTTCTACTTGGTTGAACAAACAAATCTTAAAAGATAATTTTTAAGTGAAAAAGACGTAATACTTGTGAATAATCATTGATCGATAGACTAGAACAGTTTTTGTATTGTATGACTGTATTGAACTAGGGCGAAAGGAAATTTATAAGTGGGCTATTATAAAGGAGAAAAATGTTTGATGAAATCTAGAAGAGTAATGGATGATTTGTCTTTTTCATATTATCCACTAGTTTTTCTTTTTATTCCCATTTTCCGAATCAAATTTAAGGCATCATATAAATGGAATTATATTTATATCATCCGATTGTAATGGACCACCAACAGAGTTCTAACCATAGATCAGCTATACTGCAGATGAACGCAATTTTTTTTTCAGCAGTCGCCCCAGCATTTTTTGGAATACTATTGAATCCAAAGGATATTAAAAGAAACATTATACGTAAAGAAAAAAAAGTTTTCACCATTTCATAGAAAATGCACAGCGGGTATGTAAGCAAATAGAATATTTCACATGGGCACAAAAATACAAGCAGAATTTTCAATAAAAAAAAAAACGAATTTATATGGGAATCTCATACGTTTTTACACACACAGAGAGAGAGTTCTTACCTGTCTGATCGGTGCAGAGAGAATTCACTCCTCCATGTGCTGTTATTAGGTAGATAATTCCCGGAGTTGGCCCGGAGATATTGTAACGACTAGCATTAATCGCAAAAGCTGTCTCGATCCGCCCTAGGTGTTTCCCTATCCAAAGTAAAGTGTGATTCTTTGCAGCAGCAGTTTCTTCGACTGTATCACGATGGTACGCGAGATATTCCCAATCGTTGGAGAGGAGAGCGAATGACAAGCACAGGGTATGGATGGTGGTGAACATCAAGGTGGTGCACACGAACAGGCATATAAAGGTCACCATAGTAGTAGAGATAATAGAACGCTCGAGGAAACTGGATCATTCTGGGCCTCCAACGGCCTCTGGCTGCAAGAGAAGGACGGAGTTTATTATGTTGTGGGCGATAAAAGATGCAAGGAATGGGATGGGGGAAAAATCAGCTGTGCTGTACTAGAAAATGAATTACACTGATTTATATTTCGAACTGAAGCTATTTACGGAATTCCAGTACAAATTCCGCCAATATCGATCCGAAATTGTCCACAACGATACGCTAAAATCGTAAATATTAATTCAACCCAAGAAACAAAAGAAAAACCTTTTCACCTTCTGACAGGAATTTGAATTCTCTGACATAGTTTAAAATACAAAGTACTTCAGTAGAATCTTATATTTTAAAATTTGCGGAGTTTCTAAAATAAGGCAATGTTAGACTCCGCATAATATTATTTATTAAGAATAACTTCAATTCTTAATTCGATTTTAGCTAGCATAACTTCAATTCTCTGAATTGAGGTTATGCTGGCTAAATTTTATAAATTCAGATTTAATAATTTATTCCAATTTTGGTATTCCAACTGTTAATATATAGTTGTTAATATAGTTATATATATACTAGGCGGGCTCCGCCCCCATGACGCCTACGGCGCCCCCACCCCCAGAGTTCCGGACTGGTGGGCCGGTTCTCCTTGAATTCTGAAGACTCGAATTTTGAATACTCGAAAGAGGAGTCTCCCCCCCGAGTTCCGGACTGGTGGGCTGGTTCTCCTTGAATTCTGATGACTCCAATTTTGAAGACTGAGTTTCAAAACGTTTCAAGTAACTTAACAAAAAACGTGAAACAAAACCTTAAATAAAGGCTTGTCGTTTTATATTATAGAGTAGATATTAATATGATATAGTTGTTAATATATGTGTATATTGTGAATATTCAACTAAGAAGGCATTTAAAATGAATTCGAAGGATAGAAATTCGAACGGAATATTTTTTTAAGTTTATAAGACTCTGATATTTCATTACATACATTTTATCTTTTTTGTTAATTAGAACATATTATCTCTCCGGAATTAAAAGCATGCTTAGTTCAATAAATAACTACAAAACGCTACAAAATAACAATTGTTTTTCATTTATTGAATAAAAATCATAAACAAAAAATTATCTTAATGGATTGCGAGTCTTTTAGAAAAAAGATTAACTTTCAAACATTAGTCTCTAAGGTATTTTCGTTACGTCAATCCCTTTTCTTAATACGAACATAAGCATGACTTTATTATAATTCTGTTAATGCATGTGTGATCAATAATGCATTTTTTTACGTCTTAGTTTACTATTGGTTTTTAGTCTATAGGTGGCGCAGAAGAGAATTTCCTATTAAAGATTTACGTATTTTTGTATAAAATCATGCAAACAACTTTCGCAAACCAATAGAAACATCGTGAAAACAGATTAGCGCTATCGAATTTATTCTTCTAAAAATAATTCGTCTTGAAAGATTAAATGAAGTTCTTGCAATGAAAAATCCGCTCAGGAACAGAAAGGTGAAGATTTATTTCGAACATGGAAGATAATTAAAAATTGATCATCGAAAGATTTCTAACGTACATCATTCTTTATGCGACTCTAAGAAAAAGAACTTTTGTTTTTGTGTGTGGAAGTGTTGTAGAAGACATCTAAGTTTTTGTTTAGTTTCTAACTGCTATTTTATTGATTAGTTTATCTGTAGTTGCTCTTCGTGTAGCTATCAAGCTTTGGCAAATGAAAGAAAGAACTAAAATTGGATCCATGTATCATCAATGTGAAAAGTAACTTTGGTAATAGAAAAAACTTCTGTAGAGAGGAAAGTTTAAAAAGAACGAAAACTTTTGAAGAAACATGGCAATAGTTTTCTTGCAAAAATGTAACATTTGAGATTTTAATAGTTTTTGATTCTTCTTAAAGAATCATTAAGATGAATATAAGCATGCTATTTCTTTTAGCCTTGATATTATGAACGAAAATGCAGTTGCTGTTTGCATTTCATCCCCAAGTTTTTATATTAAACCAACAATAATGAAGGCACTGCACAGAGACAGTAAATGTAGATCTTTTCACAATTTTCATAAACTTCATCTCCGAATTTTTCTAGGATATTTAGCCCCAAAAGGCTTCTGTTGTCTTATGCCTCAACTATATTGTTTAGCATCTTAATAACAGACTCTAACTACATTTAATTTCTAGAATAAGGAGTAATACACGTTAGTAACTCATCATAGAAAGAATGAGGTATTTATTCAGATGGCTATCTTAAGTATCCTGCCAGTAAAATGCTGAATCGGGCCATAGATGTATTTAACATCTAAGCAACAATTTTAACTTCTAGATGGCAGTCAGCGATATAACACTACAGAGTAAATAGTGGTGTTTTGAGTAGGTTTAAAATGCAATTTGCATGTTTGGGGCGTAAGCTGGATTTGAATGATGAAGAGGTTGGAAGTCGTTGTGAACCACTCACCACACTGAGCTGTAAAAGGTTTTAATTATTTCTCTCTGGATTTTGAAGTTATGTTGACCACAGATCATTAAGTTTCGGAATCAGCTAAATAAGTTTAGTTTACTTAATAGGAACTTAAATTTAGCCTGAGGAAGCGAGAAACCTATGGTTATATTGCATGTGAATGTATGGTCCTTTATACATCCCTTATCTTCAGCACAATCGTTTGTTATAAAAAGAAATAGCGTAGTGGATTCAGATAAGCATATTAAATTTCCAAACTTATCGTACACGATAGTAAAATTCTTCCTTTAGGAACATTTACAGCTCAGTCAAATCCCGCCCAGAAGGCGAAAAAAATCTTTTATAAAGACATTTTTCGAATAAAGATGAATCAGCTAGCCTTTTTTCAGGTAGTGGCAGGGATTTTTCATCCGCAAAACAATTAGTAGACATTATATGCCGGATTCATTGCCTTGGTTGCTTCAGCCGAATTTCAGAAGTACGCAACGCACCCCCCCCCCCTTCAATCTGTGATAGCTGGAATATCGAAATTATTCGAAAAGAAAGCTTGTATATATTCGACTAACTTCACCCTTGATTTCTTCGGAAATCGTATGCGTTTTGTTTATTTTGCGGAGTTTATAGTGGAATAGTCCGCGCGGATAGCCTAGTGGCTATTCGCTTCGCAACCATATGGCTGTGGAAGAAGTGTCCTAGGTTCGATTCCCGTTCGAAGGGAGGAGCTTAAGGATCTTCGTCAGTCATAGCCAAGTTAACCAGTCTTCAGCGTGGACAGCAGGTTTTTTTCCGCCAGTTTATCTGGGGTTATTCATCCCGCAAGCAGGCAAACCGGTCCCGTGAACACACAGGCTACAGTCATAGAAACACGACAAGGAGGGCAACGGGAGACCACCTTGCGTCATTATTTCCCTAGTAATCAGCTGCAACCCTCTCAAAGAGAGGAAGTCACAGAATCAGATCAGATAGTGGAATGAAAATTTAATTTCAACTCATTGAGATCATTTGAATATCAACTTATCTTTTGTTGGTATAAATTTAAAAGTTCACGCTAAGCATTTTTTTTACATTTTAATTCTTTTAAGCATATTCTTCTGTAAATAATCATACTTCATTTTTGTTTATTCGCTCCAAACTTCTGAGTCAAATTTATTTCGGGATAATAAGAAACTAAACCAAGAGAGACCAACTTTTCCTCTTGGTCACATACCAATATTAGAACTTCGATGCTTCCTACTAGAACCGTTATACAGTTTTTCAAAAAGATATAGGTTTCTTTGTAGATCACAAAAACGAAAAATCGTATTTTGGCTTATGACAGCGTTTATTGTTCAATTCTTTAGATAGTGGAAAACTAAATTGTCCAATATCAAAATTTATAAAGTTAATTTTAATTAGTATTTAAACATATAATTGCTTACATTAAATGATTTACTTAAGTCCATTTTAAAGAAAGAAATATTGGAACATGGATATGGAGGTTTAGTTTGTTTACAAGGAATCAAAATGTGAAACACACTCACTAGTACGAAAATATGACACTTTTACCAGAGGAAAGTCCCGACATATCGGATTCTTTTTATTTATTTTATTTAATATTCATTTTTATTTTATTTTTATTTATTTAATTTATTTATTTTTACAATTTGAAAAATGTTTTGTTCCGAAAAAATGAGAAATTAAGATCCCATTTTATGCCGAAAAAATACGTACTTAATCCCTCATTAGGAGAGCTCAACCAGTCCTAAGGGGTGCTCGAGGAACGGGAGGAACCCCACACGAATAAAATAAATTCTTAAAATTTGAAATTTGGGTAATAAATATCACTAAATAATTATGATAGTTTGTGAAAATTATTTAAGAATAAAAATATTTTTATGTCCCCTTAACTCGTGGAGTACGTATCATGATTTCCTTCAGTTAATAAGATTATTATTTTGACCTGAAAACAAGTGTAACCTTTTATTATACACCGACACACTTTATTTTTTTTAAGCTGTAGACGTTGATTATGAATGCAAATAAGGGCAATTAATTTTTCAATTTAGTAACATGCTTATAAATATTACTAGTTGCAATCAACTTGATCTCTGCCAGATTAAGCCAACTCTAGAAACGAAAACGCTATCGATAAGGAATCTGCATTCGGAATATATTTTTTGTGCGCATTGTGACAAAAGTATTGTATTTTCAATTCTTTTTATCTTCCTCCAACTAATGAAGCATTTCAAACCAGACTGATATCTTTGTGCTATAAAAATAGCTATTAATTTGTTTTAGGTAATACTATACCTTATTAACATAAGGTATTAATATACTGCAAAGAATGTCATAAACATACATGCTCGCATATTCTCGAACCATTGCAATCCGCAGTGCTTCCAATTAATTTACGTTGAGAGTTTGCAATACGCTAAGTGTCCTTGCCAAGTGACCTAACAGGACCTCTATTTATGAGGTATGTCACGTAATTAGGTTTCAGTAATAATGGTTAAGCTCGGTGAATACAAAGATTTCACAAATGAACTTGCGTGAGCGCATTGTTAAATCCCAACAGTGAGAAGGCCGAGGCCAACTGAATGATCGATTTCCAATACGCTTAAAATGATTTACTAACAATGACTTCTACTGTTAATTAAAATTTGATTGGGAGTTTTTAATAAATATTTCTGAATTAGTTAAATTTATTTTCAAAATAGAATTCTTTCATTCCGTGTTAGGAACGACAATTGTAGATTACCAATCGGAGTATGGCTGGAATTGAATTGACTGTAAAAAGTAATCTAGAATAGACATCAGGTTAGTAGATACTATTCTATTATAGAGTAAAGGCTTCAACGCGATAGAAACGTTTATACAGATATTCGTAAACGTCACTTGAAAAAGTACTTGGTCACGTGCGTTATCACGTGTTCTAGGCAATTATTTAAGAATGTTGCTGGTTAGTAATTGTCAAATAATGTTGATCTCAATGGAAAAAAAACAAAAGATCTTTCGGAGTTCGATAAAGGGCTTATTCAGGGCGTCCATCTGGCTGGAACCACTATTTTGAAAACAGCAAATGCTGACTGCTTTCTCAATAGGTGGAATTTCTAACCGGTGTTTATTCAGTGGAAAAATAATCCACATTGCTTGTCTAAGAGGCGTAACTGTGGTCCTACTATAGTCTGTCAGGAACGCGATCATAGTCGTCTAAGGAGGCTTGTGCGGACAAACAGAACTACCTCTGTGCTGCAATTGACGAAAACGTTTAATAAATATCGTTCCCGATCCATAGGTCACCGAGCTCTACCCAGGGAATTGAACAGGATCGGTATTGATAGTCGTGTGCCTATAAGGAAACCACTGATTTCTGCGAAGAACCGGAAAGTTCATCTACAGTAGTGTCAGGAACACCGTGACTGGACACTGGAAAAGTCATGTGGTCCGACGAGTCGCTGTATACTTTATTTTGTATACCGACGGTAAGCAGAGCGTTTAGCTTGGGCTCCATGAAGCAATGAACCCAGCTTGCCTTGTAAACACAACTCGTGGTGTCATGGTGTGGGGCACATTCTGTTGGTACGGAACGGGTGTCCTCCAAGGAATATCTGAACATTGTTCCCGATCAAGTCCATCCATGCTGAAATGTTGATTTTTTTAATCCTGGTAATGGTTGTATTTCATGGACGATTATGCTACTATCCATAGCACAAGAATTGTTCAGCAGTGGTTTGGCGACTTCCACCACAAATCCGGGATCTGAACTCCATTGAGAATGCATGGGACATGTTAGTAAAACAGACACGGGAGCAAAGTCCTCTTCCGTCAAATCTGAGCCAGTTAAAGGACTGTCTGGTGAACGCCTGATATATTGTAGACGTATATGCAATCCAACACCTTGTATAATCTATGCCAAACAGCATACGAGTGTGCTATAATTCGGGCTAATGGAGGTCCAATACGGTATGAAATGTTTCTAATTCAGTAGCCGGTATGTGTATCTTTCAAGCACCATCCTTAATGATGCAACCCACTTTTGTGATTCTTGTGAGAGGATTCATAGAAAGTGAGTGACCTCATTAAGAAATATGGAAACTTGAAGCTTTTAAAAATGCGATAAACAGCTCTTAAAACCTTAATTTCAATCATATATTATTATTATCGTTGAAGTTACAAAACTAAAATACATTTATTTGGAAATTTTAGAGGGAAATTTTATAAAAACTATAACCTGACATGGAGGAAAAGAAAAAGTGAAAGTCTGTTACTAGAAGGAAGGGGTTAGGGAATCAGAAGTCCAAGAAAATGCTATTTCAGGATGCTCCTCTACATAGCCTCAGGATGTCGCTTCAAAGTGAATATAGCGTGCGAGAGTATTTTAATGTACATAAAATAATGTAGGGTAGCTGATACATAAACAAGCATCTACCTTTTGGCGTCTGGCCAGAATTTCAAGATAAAATGGAAATTTATTCGCAACCATTTTACATTTTAGCAACCTCTTCACCTGTAATCATTTCAAGTCTCGTGAATATTTACTCATCTTAGTGCTCGTTCAGTTAAAGCCACGAACTGATAGAATGTTTTTGGATCGTTAACGCTCAGTAGAACAATACGCAAACATTTTCACACCTTTATCTGAACGACTTAGTGCATGTTTCTATTAATATCCTTTTTTAATTATCATTGGTTAAGAACTTCTCCATACATTCGAATTATTTCCTTTTTATGTTCGGATATAATTGCTTCTCCCTGACCAAGTTTTGTGCAATTGACCGCTACAGAATATTGTTCACAAGCTCCATAAATACGTATGCTTCCCTGGAACTGTCTTCTAAGTATATTTGGGATGTCTTCAATAAACAAAAAGAAGTGCTAATCTTTTTTCAGAACGTTTTAATGTGCAATATAATCTCTATGATCTTCTGTAAACATAATGAAAGAGGATGAACTCTAGTTCCATCCTTACTATGCGTTCCGATGCAACATCACCTTAATAACACAATTTAGCGCTCTTTGTAGAGAAATCTTGGCGGAGTTTAAAGTGGTCGTATACTCCATCTGATTAACTCTGATGTAATCCCACTGTCCATCGACATGGCTATTGTAAATTATCTCTCTGACAGTTTACACAAAAACATTTCGTTAAGCAGATGTATTAAAGCTTTGTCTCGCAGCTTTGCTTTTGTGATTTGATGCCATAAATGGAATTTCAGGTATTAGCTTAATTATTAGACATTGTTTTTACGGTAGAGAGTAATAAGCGAATGCGTTAGGAAGATGATTATGCTGTTAATACGTTTTGCAAATAAAGTTTAGATAATAGTTTTAAATTTAGCGTAAACACGTGATTAAATTAACTTACAATATTTTTTATTTATCACAGATGATATTAAAGGATTGAATTAAGTTCTATCCATTGTTTAAACCGTGATAAATCTCACTTATATGGCGACTTTTTTCATCGTTGTCTAATTCGTTATCTTTCTCTAATTGTTTCATTAAACGAAGTGTTAAAAACAACCTTTTTATGTATACACCGGAAAGAAATAAAAGCCGTAACAGTTAGGTCAACTCCGTTTACTGAATTTAACTACTCCTTTCTCAATCTAACATTAGTCAGTCACATCACAAAAGGCTGTAATGTTAGATCGTGTGTGTGAGGCAGAGAAGAGAAACGATATAGTCAGAGTGGTTCTTGGAATAAAAGAATTCTTTGTCGATTCAAGAGAATCGGGAAAAGAGAGTATAAACAAACATTTGTTACTGGTAAATTGCCCTTTAGTGGCAAAGAGTATTTGGGATATCTTCAATTTTTAAATTTGAACTGTTCATAAAAAGTATGTGATACTGAATACAGAAACTGTTTTAATGCACTTTTTCTTGGAACTTCACTGTATAAATATGCTGTGATTTCTGATTGTGTATTTAAAAAATTAACAACTGATGGTATTTAGTAAGATAATGTTTTGAAGGCAAAACTATGTAACAAGGATGACAAAGATCGTGTAATGTATGGAGGCAAAGCCCACTTTACATCAAACTCAATTGAGGTATTGGGAGATGGCTTGTTCTGGGGTTGAGATAAATTACAAGATATAACTTTTAACAAAAGAAATTTATAAAAACAAAACAAAAACATAATTTTCAGACTGATAAGGATATACATCGTTTAGCCTTGTGAAACGTTAGGGCATGAACACACACAAAAAAAAACATTTTACATAAGATACATGGTTTAGTTTAACGCTAACTAAAATGGATTAAGTAAAATCAATTGCTTATCATAGAGGTGTTTACAGCCGAATGATCACACCGTCAGGGAATTTTTAAGAGGATATTCATTTTAATACATTTTTTTAAAATTAAGAGATATCAAATTTATATTTTCAGCGATATCATCATGCATTATCTCCATCTATTCTATCAGACGCGCGATACATTAGCCTAATAGCCTTACTTGTTTTGGCAGTAGAAACAAAACAAGCTGATATTTTACAAGAATAAAGGAATCCCTACGAAAATTGCCTGAACCGACTGAGAAAAATTTAGGGTGGATTTCTTTATTTTTGTTTTTAACAACTGCTGACGAATGCTGTTCAATGCTGACGAAGCGTTAATTGTATATCAAATAAAAACCAGACATGGAATGCATTTTTAAGTGAGAAAATATGCTATTATAAGATTTTGAATCTTAGAAACGCATATTACTAATTGTGTCTTACTAATAATGAAGTGTAACAACACTGATTCTTCCTGAGGGGAGTGATTAACGATCATCCCCATTAATTTATCTGATTGAAATCTAAAAATGCAGATATAAATCGTGTTTGTTAGGATGTTCTGTATAATAGGAAACTATTGCTCTGGTTATTCTGTATATTTATTTATTTTTAGGAGTATCATTAAAAATGAAATTTAACTTAAAAATATAAAATCATCCATATATTCGAAACCTATTAAGAGATATAAAATTATTATAGACATGAATATAAATTCTACTATAATATATGATAGTATTTCTTGTTTTTACTAGCGACATGAGTGAGCCCACACGTTTAATAGAAGTCTTTTTTTTGCTCTCTCTCTCTCTCCCCTAGTTATACTGTGTGTGCGTGTGTGTGTGTGTGTGTTAATGATAACGTAATTACCTTATGATATTAAGAAAATAGTTATTTTCAGCTTATTTAGCTATCAAAGATCGACTTTAGCTTCATGGTAACGATGGTATTTCGAATCGGAATAACTAAACACGCACAACCACCACTGGAAATATAAGTAACCTCATGAATCTGCATTAACAATATCAGAAAACGTCTAAGTAATGGCTTAAAGTAAAACGATTAGGAATAGCGAGTAACTAATCTATTTTTATGATCACTGAGACGATATTGGTTTGAAGTTAATAATTTGGTACATTTTTGAATACTTTTACTGAACGTTTTTGATCAGTGTATATTTCTATTTTTTTTCTATTAAAATTGTTTCGTTAAAATTATCGTTATAAATGAAACAAACTAGGTAAAAAATTTTGACACAGAACCACGCAACGAATTGAGTTCAGTATAAAGAAAATATTTAAATAAAAATAAGATTTCATAAAATAAACGTAAGGCAATCTGGTTGGTCGAGAACTCTCCAACCAACACCCTTGGGTAGTAAATGATCTTTGTCATTATTAGCCCACCACCTTACTTATTGGTTAAGTAAGGTGATGGTGAAACGTGAAGTCATTCGACAAAGATCGGTTTTTAGTCTAGAGTAGGGTTATCCGTGAACGTACATAGGTTTATAAGCGCACCGTTAGTGTAATTATCATCAAACAACACTTATACAGACTGTTTCATCGATATACATTGTCACTGTAAATAACTTCGACGTTGATGGAACAATTTCTGTAAATAAAAACCAAGAAAGGCAGCAACAAAGGAAATGTTTTAATTTGGAAATAGTTCGAAATCCAAATATTCTACAAGTGACTAAAATGTATAATTTTATTGAAATATCGGTCATAGTATTATGTTTAACATCTTACTGAAATGTTATTTTACAATGTGCAAAAAAAAAGGATTATTTCACTTTTTTTTCGTCTTGACAATGCCTTACTTACTGTTAAGCGAAATCTTGAAATAAAATTATTATTTATTATTTTTTTACTTGTAAATACTTAAATCTATTTAGTAGTACTTTGTATGCATAATCACCAGACGTTTAAAGCAATCTCCTATATATATATATATATATATTTAAACTTTTATGGAAGATTAGAATTTTCTTACTGTTAGACGGAGAATCATACCATTTGTAATCACATCTTATTATTTTATACATTAAAAAAATGCAAACATCACTTTTTTATTAATATTAATTCAATCGTAAATAAACTTGCTACTTATTTTTGTCTCTGGTTCAATATGAGTAGTCTTAACATTAATTTGTGCACGAAACATGCACTTAAATTATATATTTACATATTAAATACGATACATGTAAACATTTTTTTACATATAAAAACATCATACTTTGCGTAACTGCAAATAACCTGTTTGATTATATAGATCATTACTTGGATAAAAATCACTAACTAAACCTGTGTGAAGTGATCATTTTGAAAGTCTTTTCGAGTCCAAGCAAACCCTTATCTACTTTTGACTTCACAAGTAACGAGAATTAGTTTTCCTTTATACAGTTTAAATTAAAATCTGAAGTAATTAAACAATGTATAAAGATCACTACATATTAGGATTATAAATCTGATTTACACTGTTAGAGGTAAGTTTTAAAATATATAGTGCCGAGATACGCTCACTTACAAATTTTCTTTCTTTCCATCTAGTGAGAAAGACTAGAATTAATAAACAGAAAAACTAACCTTTGTGCTAGTACAGTGTTGATAGAGACGGGAGCAAATAACAGGGGTCGATCTTTCTTCTCTGGTTCTGACTGTTCCTCTTGTAACAGGAGCTAAAGTTTGTTCAAGTTTTTCGCGTGTAACGTGAAAGTCCTACTGTAACATCCCTTGGGTTTGTGTGTCTTCATCTCTATTCCTGAAGCATCTCTGATACACATGATGCGGACACGTGTTAGATGTAATAGGATCTGATCTGCGATCGAAGACAAATGGGATACCGCGCAGGCAGCATCTTCTGTTTTCTCATATCTTTCTCTCCGTTATTTTGCCCCTGCAGGATATGCAAACAGGCATGAAATTTAGTAAGGACTTGGGTAGTAAATATCTCACACACGCACGATGGAAGAGTCGTTCTATCTCTCTCTCTCTCTCTCTCTCTCTCCTCGCAATACAAGGTAAAAGTCAAAAGATTAAATATCAGTTATCCGTGCAGTACATTAACTTCGCTCGCTTAGAATGGGCACGCGAGCCTCCCATGAGCAGGTTGGCACAACTCGGCAGTCTTATGCCCGGCACATCCGATCACCACGGTACGTGTAAAGATGGTTGGCTAGTGATTACCCGTGAGTCTGAGCGACTCACGTTGGCAATCCGAGCCATTTGCGGCCTTCTGTTGTTTCAGTATAGGCGTGGCTAAATATTCGCAGTTGAAGGCTGTTGGATCACGGGCACAGGACATAAGAAATATTTCTTTTCACGCTCACGCACCTCCAGAACATGTCTTTTTTTCCAATTTTTCTGAATATAGAACTTGTCAGTCGGCAGACATCGTTATGTATTCATTGCAAAATCGAAACATGTTTTCCCATAGGAACTTACTGCAATTTATTGCCCAAATAAATGTAATTCTGTCGAAGCAGAAAACAAACGAAATGTCGGAAAAGAAGGAATAGTTATTATTTCAATGGTTCATATTTAATGTTGTTCAGTTTATGCCATAAGCGATCTCATTAATTTATCTTACAAACACGTTAATGAAAAATAACTTATAATTAACGAAATAGACTTCAAAACGAAGTCGCTGTTTAATGAAAAGAATATTCAAATGTTCTGATTTTTTAGTTATCAAAGAAAGAAGTAGATGAATTTCTACTTCTTTCTACATGTTCGCGAAAAGGAACATATAGATAATGACATGTTACATATATCATTCTTGATCCCAAAATTCGTAAACAAATTTCACTAGTTTAAGTAAATAAACAAATTTTAATCTTATGGCAACTGTATTTCCACGATGAAAAACATAGAAGTCTCCTACGTGGAGTTTTAAACTTATTTTTTATCAAAATATGTTCGCAAATTAACTACATTCTGATCAAACTGCAGCCAAAGACAAACCCTCTGACATAGCACAAATTCATCTCTGGTAATCATGAAATTGTATCATTGTGTTTGGTTTTGTTTGAATGCATTATTCATTCTGAGGCTCACTCACTAAATGGAGCAGTAAATAGTTGCGACGTGTTTCTTTTTTTCGCCGAATAAAACTTCAGTGAATTACAACTCACCCGAGACTGCAGTTTTGGCTCGAATCCATAGATTAGAAGAAGAACGGTAATATAAAACAGATACTCTTGCCTGTTGAACAAGTCAACCTCCACCGAAGAAATATCAGACACAAGAGAAGCGATGTTGCACATAAGAATAAAAGGAAAAATGAATAAAAACAGGATTACGGCAGAAGAAAGTAATCCAAATGAAAAATTTAAAAATGACTGCTGAATGATTTCTTTGCCAATAACGAGGAAAATGTAAGCATGATTTATACTAAAATAATAATTTAATTTATAATTCAGTAACGTTTTATGTAATAGGTAACACATGAAATTAACTTTGGAGTTTTTAAATAATTGGAAAAACTAGGATGACTTATTTTTATTAGTAGCTGAGCGTTATAGGGCTTATGCAGTAGCTTTGTTTCCCTGCATTACACCAGTGTTTTGCGTGAACGGTTGGAAAATGACGTCACACAACAGAGCAATTTCACTAAATCGCAGTGCATCGTTACATTATTCCCAGTGTAGTCGTAAACGTAGAGGCATGTCGATTTGCATATCTTTTTATTATTATTCTGCCATATCCCATTTCTGTTCCAGGCGAAACAAAAAAACTGTTAATGAAATCGTAACATTCTTAAATAAAAATATAAACCACGATTTTTTACTATAATTATATTAAATATTGATTAGAATTACTATGAAAATCATGGTTTTATTTATATCTAAATTTATATTAAATTATTAAAATTAGTTATAAGTACGTATATGTGTGTAATTATCATGCAAACTAATTCAGACATCGATAACCTTTTCTAACTTCAGAATATTCTTAATATCAAGGAAATAATTCTTTGAACATATAAAAGTGAAGCATAAATAGAAGATATATATTTTAAAATAATATGAATATTATTTTAAAATATTTTTTTTTGTTCATGTTTTTCTATAGGTCTGTAATTTATTGGATGAAATGAATCATGCAGACTCCGTAGCTCAGTCGTAATAGACGAAGCCCTTTGGTCGGAAAGACCTGGGTTCGATTCTTGTTCAGAACTTGAGGAATCTTTATCTGCTCTTTTTCAACTAGAGATGAGTTAGCCGGTCTCAAACGAAGGTAAAGTTTTTTCCACCCAGAAACTCGGGTTATTCGTCCCCCAGAACAGGCAAACCGGCCCGGGAACACACGCATCTACAGACATAGGGCACACCGGGAGGCATAGGGCTAACCACCTTATCCTCTATACGGTAGCGGTTAAATGTAGAAAAATCCTTGACACCGCAAGTTAAAATAGGAGGGAAGGAATAATACGAAGACTATGAATCATGTGAAAAGTCACGTGAAACCGTTCAGAATCTATTGTCCTGTCAAATTTGCATTAGTATCACTTGGTACTAATGCAAATTTGCGCTTGGTCATTTCGCGGTTTTTGTTGAATTTTGTATTAAGATTGGGAAAATGTTGCAAAGATGATGCAAACAAATTGAAATTACTATACAAAGTTGCTTCTGCTACAACACAAAAGTTTGATGCATCACATCACATAGAAGTCAGTTTACTTAATACTTCAAGATCGATTTTCAGTCTCTTTTGTTTCTTTAATTATCTTTCGTTTTTCGTTAGTGATGCTGGACTGTGGACACCACGAAGGAAATTGGGAAGAATGATGTATGAGCACCAAAAAAGTGAAAATTATTTGCTTTTCTAATTTTTCATGTCTAAAAATAGTATGCGGGATATTCGCAAAACACGGTAGCTGTAATATCTAAATTTGATAGTCAAGTTAATGATTGTCCTTAGAGAATAGAATGTACGAAAGAATCTATCATAGCTGGATTCAGTGCAGAAGAGTTGGTGACTGCTGTAGAAAAATGGAACCAGTTTCGTATTTCTATAATAAGTCAAATGAAATTGTTTCAGAACCGACGTATTATATTGGTAGGATTATTATAGAAAAATGATTAGGCTAGGGAATTTGGGGTGTTAATAGATAGCAAGTTGAAATTCAGGGGTCATGGACTATGTTGCAAAGATTGCAAAATGAACTTTGACATGTAAAGATAAGGATGTCATTTTGCCTCTTTACAAGGCCTTGGAGAGAGAGAGAGAGAGAGAGAGATAGTGCAAGGGAGAGTGATAAAATTGATATCTGGATTGTGGAATACTGATTCTGAAGACAGATTGAGAATTTGTAGACTGCAGATACTAGCAAGAGGGTGATATAATTGAGACTTACAAACTTCTGAAACGATCATACAAGATTTCAGTTGGTGGAAAGTTTCGTTTTATGGAGGGTGGGGAAAGGACAGGAAGGCACCCTAGGAAGCTGAGAATGAATGCCGCTAAGAAGGGATGAGGGATAGATTTCCATCTCATAGGATGATTGCGTGATTGGAATGGATTGCCATTGGATGCTGTGTGCAAGCAGTTAGCAAAAATTGAAACAAATATTATAACCATTCATAATAATAACATCACATTATTGTAGAATGCGTACTCTGAGGTAGTTCAACATCTGCTCCTGCTCAGTATGACTTAGCTTGTAACGGCTGCAGATGTGATCGCTAAAACATGAAAGAAGAATTGTCTTCTTTCACTCATCTGTTAAAGCAGCCTTAACAGTGGAGAGATAGAATATTATTGCTCATGACATACGGGTTATAGTTTTTTTTTTATTCAAGCTTAAATTTTTTCATTTTATCTTAGGAAATAATACCATCAGCAAATCTATTTAGTAGTTTAGTAAAAAATATTTAATCGAACTATCTCTTAAAATAATAGCGGCTTTTATAATAATAAGTACTTCCGGCGAAGGTGAAGATTCATAGATTGATAGAAGAGAGTATCTGGAGAGAAACAGTTTCTCTCTTCTCCAACCCATAGCTGCGAATTCAAATCCTATGACATGACACCATTTGAACGTATTTAGATGGTGTCATCCTCCAATGTGAATTCGCCATCCTTATCTGATGCCGGAATTTTTTCTTTCTCCTTTCTTTCTTTCTCTCTCTCTCTCTCTAAATAAAGATTCTCGATTCACCCTAATACTTTCTTCATTCACTGCACTTGACATGATACAGAATTCTAGACTTTCCAAAATTATCATAAAACGAAAAACACAGGAATGGTAAATATTAACATTATTCTGTTATATTTTATTATATATTTATAGAATAACGAGCTCTATCTTGAATTATATAAAATACGTAGATTATGATACTATTTTTCAATACTATCATGTTCTTTATATTTAAAATCCGGTAATTGTGTGAAATGTACTAGAAAAAGTTCTGGAAAATTAAAACAAACCTACCACTTACTCAATAGAAATCTAAATAGATAATATATTCATTGTTTTTTCAAGATCCGTCAATTGGGTTACTTTTTGATGTTTTTTTTTTAATTTGGTATATTTATTATTATTTTTTGTATATTTTAAATTCTACCAATTTAATAATAGAAATATGTCATCCTCTAATAATTTCATAACATCCTAATGGTAGTTTAATCTGATATTATTTAATCGTTTGCTGACTGCCTAATTTTGCTAAATTAGTCCTCTTGAAACGAATACAAATCGGAAAAATCTCTTTCAGCTTTTCGTAGCTTTGTTAAATTAAATAACAGAATAGTATAGTTAAAATAAACAATCCTTAATTAAAATGAACAGGGTGAGTGCTAAAAATCGACAGCAGCTGAGTAATGGTCCTTAGGTGGCCCACAAGATAGACAAGTTTTCGCTTGACCAAAAGAAAAGTTTTGCTTCGATTAGGGCTTGATGGATCGCTGATGACTCCTGAAAGTAGGACAACACGATCGCCTCTTTATCTTCTAGTCATCTTAGAAGCAAAAGAAAGAAAAATCCACGGACTCAAGAGAATTGTATCACTGAATTCCGATCTGACCGAATGTTGTGCGATATATCCCCTTTATCCCACCGTGTGGTAATGAATGGGGAACGTCTCAAGAGCAGTCTACCATCATTTTTATTTCATATTTTTTTATAAAGCTACCGTAGATAGAAATAATGAAAAAAATTAACTTTTTTAGCACTTGTCAGAGTTATCAATTCTATATTACTGATACAAAAAGTTTAACTTATTGAATTCTTCCGTTAAACCAGTCTAAACGTTTCTTAAATTAATCCTATACACGTCTTTTAATGATACGTATAATTTAAATGCTGTTTATCTCGGTCAGTGTGGGCGTTTTCTCCTCAACATAGTAGCTAGTGGGGTAGCAAAATTACTTCACTAAGGAATTATTATAGAACAAGGTCATTTCTCGTTGCCTTCGTTATCCACTAATATCCTGTCTGTAGATATGTGGGATTTGCCTGTTTTGAGGAGCGAAAAAACCAAGAAACAAATTCTCTGCAACATGCTCCTCTAAAATTACAAACTTTCATAAATTCATTTTTTCTTAATCCTTGACGAATGTAGATATGGGATTAAAAGAAAAAAAATATAGTTCGGAAGAAACTCTCCATTTCTTTATGAGACCGGCTAACTCACCTCTGACTGACAATCTCTAATAAAGTTTCTTGCGTCCTAGAATGGTTTCGAACCTAGGTCTTTCCAACCAAAGGCCTTCGACGAAACCAACTGAGCTTACCAGGCTCTATTGGACAATATCTACCGATAAATATGTTCACAAAAAAAATATGATTAACTTATCCTCTAATTAAAACGCAAGCAAATGATGCTGCCTTAACAAGAGCCTCTTGCAGCTTGAGTAGCATTTCTTTATATTTTAACGTATTATGTAATCTGTTGTTCTTTAGATTAACATCAAAGATGTGAGACCATGAAGCTATATACCTGTCAATTACATAAGGACAACTATCTCATCATCATCTCAAAAGGCATGCGTCCATCATCCTTGTGCACATTTTCCATGGATTTGTGACGTCATCACATTTCATGGAAAACAACAAGATACCTGACCATTGAAAGACGGTGTGAAAGAAGCATGAGTTATTACTTGCAACGAATATTTTATAATATTTCAATATGCACATTGAGTACTTATGTGACATTCTAGCAACGAAGTCTGTCTCCTGATGAGCAAGTGTTATCGTTTATAAATGTAGTTAAAATGCATTCTGACAAAAAAAATCTTAATACTGTTTGATGCTGACGATTTTCTAAGTTTCACATTTAAGTTAGCGTATTACTGGCCTGTTCTTAATGCTCGCGCAACCAAAGACTCATTAACCTTATACTTGGAAGGCTGTTTCAGAAAGCGTTCGATGCTTGCACGAAAAAAATGTACTCTATGAATGTTATGTTTCCTGCTTTCTTTTCTCAAATGATGTCGTTCACTATTCTAATAAATCATTCATATTTTCATTGCTCGTTTCCTCCCCATGTCCTTTTGCCTGCCATTATTCTCGGAACTCGACGTATAAATAGCTACAGCACTGTGTTAGGTATCTGCTCCATAGAGAAAATTCAGGCATGTCATTCTGTACTTTTTTTTAAACAATGGAGTTCATACGAGTCACGTGATGCGATACACTGAAACTGAATATAATTCTTTCCAACGTGAATTAATGCAAATCTCCAACAGACACAGCGAATACATTCAGGATATCAATTCCAGTTCTTTTGCCATGAACGACTAGAAATATTTTTAATTTTAAACTGTAATGAGAATTTAGTATTTATTTATTCACATATAATCTTTGTGGGACGTTTTTTTTTTACATATGTTGGAATTCTCATACGTCAGTAAGTTAAAAGAAATCATTGCAATTCGACAAAGTATTTTAAAATAACTTGATGATTAATAACGCCATATATGAATCAGTCATAGAAACACTTTCTCAAAATGATAGCAAGTACTTTAGTTTGTAAATTAAAATCAGTATCTAATGATTGGCGTATTTCTTTAAGAAACCAGAGTTAAAAAGTCTAGTTATTAAGATGTGACGTAAGTTTTAACGATATGTCAAGTATGATCTATAAAAGCAGCCTTTATCATTAGAGTCAAAAATATTTTCATTCTAATTGATTAAAAAAGCAAGAGGCACAAATTGAGGAACTAAGTAAATAATTACGTAGTTTACGAGTATAAAATCAAGTTTAAATTCATCCCACTCCACTGCTAAAGTAAATAACATTAATCATTGAAAAAGGGTTTTTTTTCTTTTACTCACAATACTTGTAAACTATCAACTTTCTTGATTTGAGACTCTTCGTAAAGGTGAAAGCACTCCGGGTTGAGTAGCTCTTAAATATATTTGTTTATGCTTGCCCTGCCAAATGTTGAGCTGTTAAATCGAAAGATGTTCTGCAAAGTCTTATGAGTAGCAGCTGTTGGGAATATCTGTATTCCCAACAGCTGTCCCTGACAGGTAATACATGTCAAACACTAGCGACTCTTTTTTTTCTTTCAAAATCTGTCCAATATGTTAAGTATGTACTTTACGATGTATTTGACAAAATATGGAATGCTTTGGAAAAAACCTTTAATCTAAGAAGCGATGAAAAAATAATAAATCCCTTTTTATACATGTAATTTATCGACATTAGAATAAATTAATATTACACATAGCACGTGATGTAAAATATATAGACTTTTTCCGGCTTCGATTTATCTTATGATGAAGTCATAAGCGAACGTCATAATGTAAAATGCAGAAAAATTCTGCATTTTACATGCTGTGATATCGCGTGCATTGATGGTTGTATTTCTGATTGTTACGCTTTATAATTTGTTACAATTATACGAACTTTAGTGCGATAGATTTTGAATGCATTTAATAACTATTTCCGTTTTCTATTTGGCACCTTATTCAGCCGAGTGAATATTGACGTGCTAATGCATTTTTTAAAAACTTTATTTTACTTCCTTTCTCACATGTTTTTAGTTTGTTTCCTGCCTTTTCTACCGATATTCCTATGCCACACCGGAATGTTTTTCAACCTTCTTTTATAATGTTCTCCCTTGCTATTAATCTTTATCCTACTCTAACACGTACAGCAATCAACCAGTAAGCATTATTATCGCTGTGAACTCGCAACACACTGCACTGTCTTGTTTCCTTTTTTATTGTTTTAAACAAATTCTCTGCAAAGTGCTCCCCGAAAATTTCAACTTGCACAAATTCAAGTCAATTTTTCTTAATCCTTAGCAAATGTAGGTATGGAATTACAAAAAAAAGTGGACTTGAATTTGTGAATTTGAATTAATATCCGGCAATAATTTTGACGACGCTTATTTAGATTTAGTAACGTATTCGATATGATATTAGACTTGAACACAGTAATCCAGATGTCGGCGTATCAAGACTTATAAAGAGGAATTACAATTTCCTTAACTCTACTTTGTTAATGTGTTCTTCACTAGACAAGTAATTTTATGGGTTAATTTAGCAACCTTAGCAATATGTTCTCTAAACTTGAACTCTCTGTCTGTCACCACTACTTAATCTATAGCTTCATCTATTTCCTGGAGTACAGTGCCATCAGTTGTGATTCACAGCTTGTAATCTGTTGATCCCAAAATGCATAACTCTACATTTCTCGACATTAAACTGACATCCATTAACTTTTGTTCACATTGAAAGTATATTTAAATTGTCTTCCACATCGACTTGATTAGCTATTACTGTACCTAATTTCGCACCATCAAACAATTGAATATTTCCTTTCAGGTTATTTTATATATCATTTATGTACAAATTAAACAGCAATGTTCCCAGCACTGAAACTTGTGGCACACCACTACAGGTCACCTGCTTTCGCCTCGATTCACTCCCTCCATATACCACTTTTTGATATCTGTACAGCACCCACCGTTTGTTCTAATTTGCGTTACAGAGTTCCATGCGGTATTCTGTCAAATGCCTTTCAAACATCTAGCAGAATCATTGTGTAGCCATTTCCTTTATCCAACTCGGGTTGTTACTCTATTATATGAAGTTTGTAAATTACTAAGGCATGACCCTTCACAAAGCCATGTTGATCCTCATACAGGATCATATTTTTATCTATCCATTCTTGAATTCTCTTTTTTACCAATTTTTCTTGTACTTTTACCACCCACGCCTGAGATACTGATTGATCTATAATTTTCTACTGTAGTTTCAGAACCTCCCTTATGCAAAGGAATTATTTTGTCTTCTTTCCAGTCCCTTGGAAATCTACCAGAGCTGAGACATAAATTAAACGCCCTAGTCAAAGGCACTGCCTGTTCCTTTGAATCTAACCCTAGTTTATATATCAGCCTGGATTAGATGGGATATATCCCCTTTTTGATTATCCCATCTAATCAAAAACAGGTGTATTTACATTGAGATTCTGCAATATCGTAAGAACCTCCAATTCATTCACCTCTATTCCCACATTTGTGTCTATCACTATATTGAAGCATTAGCCTCACTAGGATGAATATACCTTGCAAAGTGGTTCGCTCAGTAACTCAACTATTTTATCCGCTTCTGTCTCCTCGTGATCATCATCACTCATTAAGGTTAATCCTCCATAGTCATTCTTCCTCTTACTTGCCACATAACGAAAGAACTCTTTGGGATTTCCTTTAGCCTGCTCCGATAGATTCTTCTCATAATCTGATTTTGTCTTCCTTGCCCGAGCCTTGTACTGTTCATGAGTTTACTGTTCCTCTTTCTCTTTATACATCCCACACAGCATTTTTTCTTCTCTGCTTAATGATATTACTCGTCCATCAAACTCTTACCCTATTAACCCTCCTTACCTTAAGTAAACAATTTAATACTGCTTCCTCTGGATGACCCTTAACTATATCCCATGCACTACTAACATCCTTACCCTGCAGTGTTTTATGCCGCTGTATAGATTTAAGCTTCTTCCTAAGCATGTCGTAAACACATGCCTTGTAGTTCCACAATACTCCTTCTTGATAGAATATTCCTCATGTTTCACAATTTCCAAGGTCACGTTCACCAATTGGAGGCAATGTTGTCACCTTCGTTATGGATAGCTCTTCTGAACCTATGACCAGGTCCAATACTCTCCCTCCCAACACTAGTCCCCTCCATCACATGCTGCCGTCAGTAATTATCTCTCAGCAGGTGCATAAATTCTATTTCCTTTCTGCCATTGATCCTTCTTCTTTCCAGTCTGTACCTCCATACTTGAAGTCGTCCATAATAATAATCACTCGACCTATACTCGTGTACTAATTTGGCGATGCATGTCTTCCAGATCATCTGTGGAACTCCCTGGTCTGTATACCAACAACCAACTGCATATTTTATCTTACTGGTCTTAATCTCACACCAAATTGCTTCAAATGAACAACCATCCTCCCTCCTATTCTTTTTGGTTGCAATTCATCTGCTATCATCAGCAACACTCCTCCACCCATCCTATCTTCCTTCAACATATTAAACCTTTCACATTCAATCCCTGCAACTACATCATTTGCTGTTAGCCAAGACTCACTAATGCCTATAACGTTTAGCGAGGTTGCACTAGCCGATGCCAACAAAAACTCCCCCCCCCCTTGTTTCTGACATTCCTGAAATTAGTATATAGAAACTCAGCATCCCTTTAGTCTCCCACCCACCTTTACTTTCTGAATTGACTCCCCTAGTCAATATTTTTGCTTGTCCTCATTTGGTCCTTCTCACACTCACTCGTTGCATGGGTGCCTTCACAAAAACTCACTTGCTTCCACCTTATTGTGTAAGTTTCCCTGAATTTGTACTTCAGCATTCTCGGTGAACAAAGCTCTCTCCAGACTCCTAAGATGGATTGATTGATGGATTGCATCAAAACCATTTAGATGCAATCCATCCGCATTGTTCAAATCCTTCTTTCCGGCAGAGGCCACAGATCCACAAATTCTACATCGTTTCATTTTGCACGTTCTATGTATAAACTCATTGGCTACGAATGGAATTCAATCTTCACCTTCTCGCTCTTCATTTTGTTACTTTTATTATTTTATTAATTCATTAAGTTTACGTTTATAACAATTGCATTAATTATGCACATATTTTTAATTATAATCTGTGCTGAACTACTTGAAAGAAAATGTAATAGTGTTGCCTGAATTTTACAGTACGCGTATGTAATTTATGTGAAAGATAATACACTGCTAATTTTTTTTTTTTGAGAAAGTTGAAATAGTAGTGAAGAACAATGTCTAACACAGTTTGGTAGTAAGGATGCCTAACTTGGGTTGTTTTAAATAAGGCCAAATCGACTAAATATATGAGATCAGTGTATTATGTCTGTAGTAATATTAGGAGTGGAGCATTTAATTGGATTTTCAGTTAAACCTGATATCATACGGATTGGATTTTAGTTGATAGAAACTCAAGCTATTCATTGTAGTGTACATGCTGCTCGTCAGGACACTGCTTCACAGTGTACTCTCTCCTAAACTTAATTATGAAATCCTGTGAATATTGCAATTAAGCTTATGGAATCAATGTAGTTCTTTAGTTGATTTGCATGAACTTTTCTAGGAGAAGCGAAGATTTCTTTGTACTAAAACAATGGTTGCTTTTAAGGTAGTATATAACATTGTTCGTCGTTAATCAATGCATCCATAAGGACTGTTGTACGATTAGGTTTCAAGGACCCACAGCTGCTTTTTAATAGCAAATATTTATGCCCGTTGATCTGTATTTTGGATGGTTTTTGTGACTTCCACTCACCAGGAGTGGAATTAAGTGGGTTAAATATTTTCCATTTTTATAAATTTACACACGCATATTGTATTTTTTATTATTTATGTTTACAATCCCGAAAACCTGCTCTTTTGTTTCTCGATGGAATCAAGTCCCTTCTTAAAGAATTGATTGTAATCAGTAACTTTTGATTAAAGCAAAAGGTCTCTAGCCCTCTTACGTTATTATCCCCTTCTTCACCTCCCTAACATACTCTGCATAAAGCTTCCCAGGACATGAAAACTTTGCGTGCCCGGTTTGTAATGAGCTGCTGTTCAAAAATTCACATCTACATGTTAGGGCTTCTACCGCTGCGGCTGCAAGCACGGCTGAGCCTTTTTATGTGGTCGCCCGCATGGCTCATTGCGAGGATTTTCAGCGAAACTTTGAATAAGATACCTCACGCGAAGTTCTTACTTATGATGCATGCAGCTACCCTGATGATGATGACGGAACTCAACGAAACTCGAGCACCACGGAGCTGCAACTACTCCATTTTGCATTAAAAAGCTAGAAGTTGTTTATTTATTATTTCTGCGAGGATAGAAAGTTTCTCCTCTTTACTTCTAAGAAAAAACATTAAGAAACTGCTATAAAATACTGTGATTTGAGACGGTTGCTTGTGGAGTTAAATAAATGAGCGGTTTTAAGAAGTCATTTATACCTTTTTGAAGGCCTCTTAAGTAAATAAACTTGATATCGGCATTCGGATCACGGGAAAATTAACGCGGAAGAGAAACAGCCTGTTGTCAAAAGAAGTCGTTTAAGGTCTAAGAATATTAAAAGAAACCTCGAAGACTATTTTTTTTTTAAATTAAAGTTAAAGACTAATGAGTTATTATTTATTTTTATATCTTTGTTTTTTATATCTTTTGGATAATTTATATTCTCTAATTCATCTTTAGCAGTTTATTTCATTTGATTGTGCAACACGAGTCTAGTGCTGCACGAGTCTAGATATGATTATAGAATCGAATTTCCATTGTTCCAATAGCATTAAGGCTATTGTTGAAAATGATAGTGTTCACTGATTCATGCTGTGGCACGTCATTAACCTATGTATTGAATAGAGAAAACATATTATAATATGGGAACGTGTTTATTAATTTAACAAAGGAAATAAACTGACATCGTATTATTAAACTTATCACTGTGATAAAAACAAACTATTTAAATTTTTGAATCATGAATATATTTTTACAAAGTACAGAAATTTATAGACCGTATATGGACTTTCCTCTTATGCATACATAAACGTAATTCACAGCAAATTTGAAGTATGTTGAATCATTATGTTTTGTTTAATTATTGTAATGGAAAGCTGTTGAAGGCGTAAAAGGGAAGGATGGTTTGTTTTAGTACCAACTAATGCACATCTTTTTCTCTCGGGAGAACCTGACTATGATGAATGTTGCACTACAAATAATAGCTATGATTATGGCAATTATAGCAAAGTTCCATGCAAATTAGTTTAATTTTGATTAAAGTGTTTAGTAATAATTTTGAATGCTTCTCTTTTATTCTTATCTGAATAACTGAAGTATTTTCACAGAAATATGATAAAGGAGTTTTCCTGTATCATACTTCTCAGAGTAATAATAAACGAATATATGTACTATTGGGCGGAGTTCGCGTCTTTTAAGTAGTACATTATCAAGACCATTCATACCGAAGTTTGCATTCTCGTAAACTGTAACTTACTTTTCAAAACATGACATTTAAACAGACAAACATTGCTTATTTTAAAATGTTTTGTGCTTACACTAAGTGTCTAGGGACCAAACAAGTTTGATAGGAATTAGGTGATCAACCAGTAGTGTGTGAAAGAGTAAAATCACCGAAATGGTAGTCAACAATAATCAACTCGATTTAAAATCTAAGCTTGTTTATCGAGTGAGAACTCCTAGTATCATGGAAGCGAAACTTTCTTTATCTTTTAAGGACATACTGTTAAGGACATATTTACTTATTTTAAGCGTCTGCTGATTGTAATATCAGTTGTTCGAAGTGTTGTCCACCAAATAAACGGTATATGATGTGATAAACATGTCTCCATTTCAAAGAAACTTGTATTGAAGGATTTATTCAAATACGATGTATGCAGCAGGATTTTATTAAATAAGTTTATGAACGTTTTCTTAAACTTATTTAATAAATAAGTTTAAGAAAACGTTTCTTTAACTTCACTAGCTTCATGCTTTAGAAATACTTCGTATAGAAATATTTTCTCAATAATATCGACGTGTTATTTCCAGTCAGAAAGTCCGCAATCACCTTTAACCTTTAGATATATTGTTATCAGTGTGTTTGCACAAATAGTATTGCATCTCTTTGTCCCAGGATATTAACAAAGACTTTCTTCCTCGATATATAAAAACTTCAATGCGTTTAGAAGGAAGCAATGTCGATAGATTGGCTTATCAGACCCATACAAACACGCAACCACTCTCGATGTCTCCATAGATTAGGTGGGAATGCAGCTAATCGTTTCTGACAATTAGTACAAGATAAAGTGGTATTTTAGGTGAATGTCCGAAACACTATCTTGTTAAGAACTCGATCACTAATACAGAAACATTAGTTCTCCATGCAGATACATTTAATCTTATTAACTCACTTAGATAGTGAAATTAATTTCGGGATTGGTGATACTGATAAAAACCGTTCATGAAATAAAACTACAAATATGAGAAGAAATATCTTTTCCAACTTTTTTTTATTAAACATACTGAAGTATTATGGAAAATGAAGATGTATCCATCTTTTTATGTCCACTTCATAGACTGGCAGCTATCCATGAAGCCATCAGGTAGTAGTGGAGGCTGCTTTAGCATCACCAATTGTGAAATGTTAGCCAGCATGGTCTTTCTTCAAACGGGTAAGCAAATGGTAGTTTCTGAGGGTAGGGCGGTACTATAAGGGGAGTGAGAAAGCTCGCTCTCTAGTGATAGTTGTTTTTGAAGCACACTATCTAAGTATGTGACCCCCGTTGCCACAAAGCAAAAGTTGTCAGACTTTATCACACAACCATTTTTTAAGGATAGCACGATATTGGATAGAAATTAACTAACACAATTCCTTGCTCTCCGAAAAGCATGCAACCTTGCAAATAGAATCTTCAAGAAATTTGGGCAAAGCAGAGAAGGATATTTCTACATGTAATTTGCATCTTCTCTTGGATGTAATGTTGGACCTAGAATTTATCTGATGTGACGACACTCCAGAAATCCATATCGCTGACAGTGCTGAGGATGACACAGAAAAGCAACTCGCAAAATCATTTGATATTCAGTGATGTTTTTCAGGGATCTCCCCGCTGCTGACGGGAGTGCAAAGTTTCATGCGAAATACTCGTATGTAGACCATCATTTTTCACACACATCTGTTACTCTGAATGATAGCATACATCGCCGAAATTCTTATCAGAAATCGTCGAAATTTTCGTCCTATTAGACTTCACGAATCGTTCTCATCGACATTTGACCTATTGACCCCATTTTTCTCGTCTTGTATAACAGATGGTTCCTCATCCAGAATATCATAAGAGTTAACTATGAAAAGTCATATATTCATGTATCGTAACAGCCAGTGCAGTGTCGCCACCTGATGAAAAGTATAAAACTATTTTAAGGATTCGTTAGTTCGGAAATGCTATAACACTTTCTGTAAAATAAAGAAATATTGATTTCTTTATTTCTTTATTCAGAAGTTTTCTGATTCTCGTAAATAAATTAAAAAAAAACACTTTCAGATGAGTTTCAGATTTTCATCAAAGTTAATACTTACAGAAGTGAACTGCGTGATTTCAATAGGATTTCATTTTCTAGCATAAAACTGAATTATTTAAATGAATCTATTATAGAAAATGAATGGAATCTAGCGGTGCTTCAGTTAATGAGATCGAAATAGAAGTCCACATTAAATATATCGCATTTTATTTTCTTAAGATTTCTTCTTCTTAAACGAATTCCTTAAGTCAGTAAATGCTTTGCATTGTTAATGATTGCTCAATATCAATAAAATCTAACATGAAACACTATTTTATTCACTTTTAATAAATTAGTGTGGTTCTAAAACAAGAACAGGGTTGGAAATATTCTCAAAATTTATCCTGTCTTGTGCTGCCATCTAGGAATTGAAGTATGAATTAATACCGCGGATGTTTTTTTAGAGGTTCGTCATATGATCTGGTAGGATGACGAATTAAAGAATTGGCACAAGTTCCATACAGTGTCAAAGATATTATCAAAGACGATAAGGTTTATATTTTATTACTGTATATTGTTATTCATAATTCATTATGAATTACTGTCGTATAGTATTTCTTCAATTACAATTCCAGTTTTAAATTGCTATTTGCTGTGCATTTTGTTTTGAAATTCAACGTCTTTTATAAACCAGGTATATAATTCTTGTCAATTCTTGTAGTTCTAAAATCTTATTTATGTTTTCTAAATATTCATTCAATGAAAAACATGCGTTAAAATAAATGCTTTTTCATTATACTTGCCTGTCTGGTATAATCTCGTTTTAGGCAGGATGTAACATCGAAATGTTTTTCAATTTATTTATTCTATTTCCAATTAGAAATGGGAAAAAAGGGAAAAAGAAAGTAAATGGGCCATCTGATGAGTGCAACATAGTTGTTCTACTGGTAAACATACGGAACTGGCTATTTTGTTCATTTAGATATAATTTTGCCAATTTCATTTGATAGCTATTGTGACAGAGATTAGTTTCATGAATCATTGTAGGATTGAGATTAAGACAAATAATCAGTCATAGAAATCAGCTCTTTGTTAGTAAATTATCAGAATTTTATGGAAAAAAGTACACGGGGAAAAGAAGTTAAAGGAAATAGAAATATAAGATGATTTATAATGTGTGCTGATAGTGCCTATCTCGAGGGGTGTTTCTCGTAGATCTTTTTCCTTAGTTTGGATAAGAAGAAATTGATCTAATTTTGATAAAATCACTGCTGTGGGCATTGTTTTATTAGAACTATAGATCAACACGGATGTAGTGAGAAGTCAGAAAATTGAAACTGGACTGATAAGCCTCGAACAATAATCAGATAGGCAATGGAGATATTCAAGAATATCTCCAAATATTCAGTGATGCATTAAACTTAATTTTCAATTCCTTCAATTACATCGAAAAACGTTAATTTTTTTCTCCCCAAAATAAGTGAATTTTCGTATTTTGGGCTGAATTCTTACCTACATTCTTTCTCATCAAATAAATTTCATTATTAATTTCGCCGTCTACTCCACACTAAATGAAATATACGACAGGATGGCACGATATCGGATAGAAATCCCCGTCAGATTTCTGTTATGTATCTTCAAGGGCTGAACAGGATGTTGTGATAGCACAACATAAAAAATTTGCATTATTTCTAAGTTCCTATCGACAGTTTTTCTCCAAATTAGCCTAATACCTGTTAGGATTACAATATTATTAGATCTTCTAAGGAGCTAACTGCATCTGTTCACCTAGATCTTGGCATAAAACAACTAATTTGCTCATTTTTTCCCTCTCATTCCGCTTAAATGACCATAATATTTGAGATTTACTCTGCTCACACACACATTAGTCAATACTAACAGTGTCAGGTTCCTGCCAGATATCCTCATTTTTGTGATGCTACCATTGTAGCTATCTCTTCATTCCCCTCATTTTTCTCAGACATTTCATACCTTTAGTCTCCAGTCCTTGATAAACTACACTACCTCAACTCTCAAATCTAAACGTTAAGTCTTGTATAATGTTACTTTGATATTTTGATTAATTTCTTTCTTATTCCATAAAAATGCAATCACTTAATTTCCTGCTTCACCCGCTTTGCTTATTCTACAATCTGTTTCCATATTTATTTTGCTATCCTCACTAAAATTGTGTATAAATAACCGAAATAGTTTATTTGTTTCGATAATAATAATTTGCGTTCAGGATGCAACTGATTCTGACTATTTTCATAGTCTGTATTTATTGCTGATTTTCCTACTAAATGTATTTAGTAGGAAACAACAGTTATTCAGTTTAGTTCAGGAATCCTGCAGGCTTGTGCTATATTAAAGAATGTAACCTCATCTACATAAAGAGCTGAGATTATCATCTCCAATTTTGATATGAGGTTTAATACCACTTTGCTTCATAATTTGATTTATATAGACGATGAATAACAGTGAAGCTACCTTTTGTCTCACATCTGATTTTACATCAACCATCATCTTAGTTCGATTCTAACTGTTCACTTACAACTCAAATAAAGGCTATGTACTTTTTGATATAATATCCTATTTATACCATATAACTGTAGTGTTTTGAACAGCTTTTTGTCACCTTGTCATGTGCTTTTTAAGATCTACAAAACGTAACTATATATTCTTTTATATTCCCATGATTTCTCAACTATTTGTCTTAAAGTGAAAATCGGCTCCTTAAACATTCTACTTGGTCTGAAGCGAGCGCATTCTTTTTTTCCAGATTTCTCTTCCACCATTTTTCTTAGCCTCTTCTCAACTGTGCTTGCGTAAATCTTATCTGGAACGCTTAATAAAGAAATTCCTCTGTAATTCTCACATTCAGCTTTATTCCCTTTTTTATATATGAGAGCTATGGGAAACGTGAGCGCTGTACTCCAATAATCAAGAATTTGACCTTCTTACCAGGCCCTACAGTGCAGCAACTGCAAAACCTCTATGCCTCCATATTTAAGCATTTCTAGTTAAATATCGTCTACTTCACCTGACTTTCACTTTTCAGACTTTTGATAGCAATTTCCACTTCAAGGACTGATAAGTAATGCATTGCTCTTGAATATTTTCTATCCTCTTCCCTAATGATTCAATGTAATCACATTACTCTAGGTGTCTAGATTTTATTCAATGTTTATATTAACTTTACTGGAAAGGGAATCAAAGCTGGAGCTCTTTCCTCCATTTTGTAAGCTTTGTCAATAATCTCTCCATATTCTTCTATAGTCTTGCCAGTCTTCCTAAAATGTTTGGTTAGCTACGTGTACACATTGACACTATCCATTGTTACATTTTCTATGCATTCTCTCAGAAGAGCAAATGTTGATTTACTTGCTGAGAACTTTAATACCCTTTCGTGTTTTCCAGCACTGCCTCATTAACTTCTCGAGTCCACCATGGATTTTTCATTTTAATATCATTGCAGACAGCTTCTTTACATGTATCTCTTGCTTAATTAGTGTTTACTTCAGTGTATACCAGTGAATCTCCACAGTTCGGTTATTGTTTGCACACTTTCATTTCTATATATATATATTCGAGTCTACACTTAAGTTGACTTCTGAAGCTACTAAATGTTGATTCTCATCTTTCTTACATCTTTTCAAGATGATACTTAATTTCATTCAGCTCAAAACTAAATAGAGAAGCACTTTCACATCTCCTTTATACTCTTCGTCCTTAACATCGCGAAGATATAATTATCAACATCTGAATCAGACTAAAAGATACATTCAACTTTGATTACTTGTGAATAGCTGGCGGATCATATCCGAGAAAACTCTATGGATGGAAAGGATCTTCTGAAAAAGTGGACGGCAGTTCTTATGTTATTGGAGAATATCCTCAGAAATGGGAATAATATAAATGTAGAAAAGATTTTTTTTTCTTTATTTCCTTCTGTAAAGCAGCGGATGGTATAAGTTGAGACAAAAGTATATTACCACTGAATATACTTTACTAAACTTCACAAACATGGTTTATATCTCGCTCAATGAACGTACACTAACTTCTTTTAGATTTACATAAAGCTTTTGATGCTGTATTGCATGCAACTTTAATGAGAAAATTGGAAGTTATCGGATTACAGGATACTTCTCTCTCAAACTAAAAATAAACTGCTATAACAATCTTCATGTGGTGTACCACAGGTCTTAGAAAGAATTTTATTTAGTTTTTGTATCCATGATATCCGCGATTTAAAACTAAACAGTAAAATAAATGCTTTGGCGTATGACAATCCTAATTTTCTTTACGACAGAGTCGAAAAAATTGTAACTATGGTGAACGCTGAGGTTTTCAAAGTAAGCAATGAGCACTTTAAATGTCTCAAAACAAAATATTTAAACTTGCGAAATACAATACATAAAACCAACTTCTCCATTCGATTATTGTACACGATTGTAAATGTAGAGCAAATGCGGTTGTATGTAAACAGGAAATGTTCATAGAATAACTTATTCAGGATAGAAAATTGATTGTAACTTAGAAGCACATCGCCGACGTAAAGAACTAAGATTACGTAAAGCAAACTTTCTCTTTGAATAGATTCTTAAATTTAAATATGTTAAAATATTACATTCTCTGTGGATTCAAAACATACTGCGGTATGGAATTCTAAACCGGAGAGAAATCTATCGTATTGCGCTGAAACTTCTAGTTTTGACTCAGAATAAAGAAATTCAGATTTCAACTAGAAACAAATATAAGGATATTGCAATGGGCAAAACCTGTACTATACTAAACATTACCTCTTAGATATATATTGGCTATTATTATTCATAAAAACAATCATGAATACTTAAATATTAGTAGATTCTATAATACACATCAGGCCATGAAATATGCAGTTAAAAGTATACTTATTAAGCTCCAGATATGTTCATAACTCTATCTTTTTATCACTAAAACATAAAATCAAACCCAAACAAATACAAAAATGATCAAAAGGATATTTATTTATTTTTTTACTGAAATGAAGAACATTTTTGAATCTAGCATAGATTCAAAAATTGCAGTATTAATTTATGTAATGATTTCTAGAAGATTGGTTGTATTCAAGGATCTAATCTCACGTGTAAAATGGAACATTTTAATATTGCTGTCTTCAATTTGGTTTTGGAAGACAATAAAATATATAGTGAAACTTTTTTTCTGTATAAAGTAGCATGATACATTTCATGTGTGTATAATAATACATTGTGTAGCTGTTTAACTTCGTGCTTATTGTGATTTGAATGGAAAAATTACGAAAAAAAATCAACACAGCGGCGAAATTCGAAAAAATAAAAAAATAAACCACGACATTTTGGTGTAGTGATATTTTGGCTGAGAGGGTATTAACTCTTCTTGAGTAAATAGAGATGAGGTTCTTACACTATTCCAACCGCCTATGTATCGTGTAGTTCCTATTTCCCATTACATTTCGAAAGAAATGATATTAAAAGAATATTTGTAATGCAAGTTTGAATCGAATTCACAACGTTTAGAAGCAGCGGCGACCGTCGAATCAGTCTGCTATGAGCAATCGCATATTTTTGGCATAACAACCTAATAGTTTTGAAACATTACACTGACTAAGATAGATTAGTCGAAAACAATAAAAATGATGTTAAATAGAAATGTAAATTCCTCTCAGATAGTATTAAATTACAACTTCAGTATCCTCTGCTGTTTGCTATTACGTGACTCATTCCACTGCATGTTTTCTTACTTCATTATAAAGAATTAAGTAACACAGAATCACCGTATTTGAGTACGTTGAATTAGGGATAACAAAATCAGTTATCCCGATTTAAACTACCAATTGTGATTTTTGAATATTTTTGTTCGCCTTTATAAAACTCATACTATCCATTGTTTTGAATACCTTGAAAGTATTTAAACTATTTTATTAGTCTTTCATTGGTGCAGTTTATCTGTGATTTCAGCAGCTGAATTTCTGTTAGAGTGCGCTGCCTACGCTAACTGCTTTCAAGAAACCAAATATAAATATTACGTTAAAAATCTTTCAACTCACTTGAATAAAAATGCTTTTACTTTGTGAGATGTTCTTCTACGGTTCTGATATTCTATTAACCTCAACGTAACTGAAACATCATGAGGCTATAAATTTTAATACTAGAACAGAACAATCGATAAGTGAATATTTACAGACGGTAGGATTGGTCTTTGACTGGAACTTCTGAAACCGACATAGTTCGATTTTTATTAATTCAAAAAGGAAGACGTAGGATGGAAAATGATATTTCTTAGACTTACGGTTACCACATTAAACTTTAGTGTCACAGTTTAGTTATTATTACAGGACAAAATAATGTTTATTGCTGTCTATGCTTTCAGCTGATTGGCTTTATGACACTAAGTCTGTTATTCAGTGACTCCCTATTATCTGATCAATAGAAAAAATTTCAACTTTCTAGTGTAGCCAGTTCGTTTTAGGATCAAATCAACATAAAACGAAACACTGTTGACTCATATGTTCGTTTCCAAACGCTGTTTGTTACTATTTTTATAAAAGAATTTCAAACACTCAGCATGAGACACTGCGATTTTTAACAATTAAGCAATATGAGAATGATTCATACATAAATGCAAGACTTTATGCTTATGTAAAATTGTTCATTAGTCAAATAACTTAGTCTACGATAACCTGCAATCTATTTTGATTTATTGAATACCCAGTTTAGTTTATGATACTTTATTGCAATATAAATTGGAGTTTATTAAGTTTGTTTATCTCAAATGTTTTCTCACAAACGATCAGAATGTGATTTTATTAATTTTTCAACGAGAAACTAAGCCCCGCACTTCAAAAAAAAATTACCTCTTACGTTCTGTTAGTTACTAGGTTTCCCCCCCACTAGTACGAGAACTGACTTCCTTATGTATCAAAGGATAAGCTAGATTGATTATCTCATTTTGATGTTTGCTAAGTTCGTTTTTTTTTTCTAAACAAATAATAAAAAGGGGTCGGCGAGAATCTGGACATAAGAACATTGCGATTCCATAAGATACGAAGTCTTATAAATCTTGATTTTACTCAACATTCAATTTGCAGAAAATTAGTCATTTACAGAAACTGGAACTTGTAAGAAAACAGGAAAATATATTCTAATGTCAATAGAAACAATTGCCTAAAATGAGTGTGTATGGGATGCATATGTACACCAACTAATTGCTTAACCAGTAACACTGAAAAATATAACTACGTTATATTTTTGGTGAATTAAGGAAAGCATAAGCTATTCCACTCCTGATTATTTATTTTAGTCATATGTAACACAGTTTCAAACCTTTTATAGAAGCGACATGGATTAGAATAGCAGTCTGAGGGATTTATCATCAATTCTATCCAAACATTTAGAGTAAAGCATTGCAAATAGCAACCTTTTCCTTACTAACATAATTTTGTTTGTTTTTCAAATAGGGTAAATATTATTTCTTGAGAATGACATTCTTACTTAAAGACATAAGTTTATCAATTTAAATAATGAATACAGAAACGAGAGATTTCGTTAAGAGATAATTTTTTCCCCCAATTTATTCCTGTTTAAGAGTCAAGTGAAGTAGGAAAAACTTCTTCAGTGTTTGTTTTATAGTGGATCGACATGCCATTGTAGCCATAAATAGACCTGTAAAAGTTGTGAATAAGGACAGTTAGATTTTAAAATCAGCGAACACAAAAGAATAACAGAAAACACTTTTCTTTGTTCTCTTGCTTCTAGTCTATTTTAAAAGCCTCTTTCGTTTTCTTTAAAGGTTACTAAACAGTCGATTTTCAAACGGAATAGCAAATATTTTCGTGTTTTTCTTGTGAGTTCCACTGGAACGAAAGAATATTGCAACAGTCACGCAGGATTGCACATTACTGCATAGAGTTTTTGTAGATTGTTGTTTTTATCCGTATTTCATATTCCAAAGGTACAAGGCTAAGAGTAGTAATGTATTGTTGAAGTAAGTATGACCTTTTTTTACTGCTTAATTCAGTTTAAGTAAAGAAAAAAAAACACTGATGCGTGAAGAGCAAACGAAGAATACAAGAACGGATTAGTGTAGATCCATTTATATTGATTCCATTGGGTAAAGATGAAGATGGATTTCGTCTTTTGCAGAAGGAAATACTCTAAATCAATATGAAATTGAATTCAACAAGAGTGGGATTTAATAGGTTGGATTCATCGAATCTTACAGACGAAATTTGAAAACGTATCTTCAATTTGTACTTTGAATTGGATTACGGTTTAAAAACCTCCCGAAACTCTTTTCTTAATACCAAATATGAAACCTTTCTAAGTTCATTCAGGACTCTAGAAATGTATGATGATAAAGTTCCACCAAGAAATTAAGAATTCTTGAGAATGACATTTTTACTTAAAGACATGTTTATCAATTTAAATAATGAATACAGAAACGAGAGATTTCGTTAAGAGATCATTTTTTTCGTGTTTAAACCCAAATATTCGTGTTCAAACCCAAATATTTATGCTCACAGTACGATTCGAACCCGCCACCTACTAATTGGAAAGCGAAAGTTCCATTCGGTCAACCAGGTAAACTGATTTGGTATTTTAGATAAATAGCATGCATATGTGTGTGTGCAGTTTTATTGCTGTTATTTTAGTGATACGAAGAAAGTTCTTTGATTATATTAAAAAATAAATAAATTATAAAATTCCAGGTAGTGAACATGAGTAAAGCACAGGACATATGAATGGGTTCTACCTATGCTACAGTTGTGATTAAACGTAAGCACAGAAATGTCTAATAAAATGAAAGAAACTGGAATTGGTAAAAGGAGCAATTATTTCTCGGAAAACGCACATAAATCTGTACACCCTAAGCGATCTAACATTGACATTTAAAAGCAATCCCTAGCAATTTCGCAAAATTCAGAAGTACATAAATTTTTTTTCCACTTATTTCTCTGAGAAGATATTAAAATGTTTTAATACTACGAACTATAGATAAAGTAGACGATTAATTACATTTTTGTATAAAGACATGTTTGCGTGTGACAAAGAGAATCAAATCACGCAAACACTGTAGAAGAAAGGATGTAATTGGATATTCTTAGAATTCTTCAAATCCAAATCTTCTGTAGGACCCAGCAATAGACAATGTACAGTTTGAAGTAGAAGTAATTCACCATTAGCCACAATGGCACTTTTTTATGTTACTGGAATTGGTTTCTTCATTTTACTGGACATTACAGTAACTAAAAGTGCGTAGTTTAATCTGAGGATTCACCTTTCAGTGCACAGCAGTTGCAGGATATGTTTTGCGCACGATTCCACTTTAAATTATTCCATAGCCTTGAACATATAACCGAAATCATAAATTACAAACGTGACAGCCATTCCATTTCTGTTTTAGTGTTTATTGGAATATCAGAAAGAACAAAACACGACGGTTGTGTCAACCACATGACAGTAAACATATCATCTGCATGAAATAATAAATGCGTATTTGATTACTTCTAACCTTGTCGATGCATACGTGGAGAAACAAAACGTAGGACAACATATTGATTATAATATTTTAATAATAAGGAACGGGTCGTAGCTAAGATATAAAAATCTGTAAGAGCAAAAGATTCTTTTTATATTGATTTTTACTACAGAATTTTACTTTGCAGGTACGAATGATTACATACCATTTTACACGCAGTAAACCTAACTCCTTAGGCGCAATCAGGTATTTACTGCATCCGTTGAATTTTTTTCCAGAAGGAAACTATTGATATTCTTTTTGAATAGCTGGGGTTATAGTTCTTTGATAACATTCGCGATGAAGGTTGTCCAAGAGAATAGAGACAGACAGAATAAAAGAGGAAGCAAATTCAGTGGTTTGTAGTTACTGTCAAATGATGTTTAGAAGTTTCTCGTGATTTAGTTTGCTTTATGGAGACGATGGATGCCGATTCAGTGGAGTGGCCCCATGGAGTTATCTGTAGAACAGACCAGAAAGAGAACCTTTGTGAAATAAAGGTTTCACAAACGGAAGAGAGCAGTTCGTTAGATGAACCGCTCTCTTCTTGACAGAATATATTCTTCCTGCTTAGATTCCACCCGTCTATCTTTGTTATTTCTCAATATTTCAGTAGCAACAGTGGCGAAGGATGTGATGCAGAGAAATATCACAATATCAAACATTAAGTAGTCTTTTTGTAGATTATAGACTCAGGAAGAGCAAATTTTGTGTTATTAACTAATTCTATACATGACGTTTTTATTGTTTCTTAAATTATATTAATACATAACCAAAGTCCGATATTACGAGTATATGCATATATTTATACATGAACTCTCTGAAACGAAAACTGTTCAATACTAAACCAATCTGATTTTAAAGTGGATTCGTTTACTAGTCATTTGTAACTCAAGAGGGAATGCTACTTTAATTAGATTTCCATGTTGGGAAAATTTAAGAAAAGAAAAATTTAGGAAAATCTGTTTAAATAGATTTCTGATACGTGCAGTAAAAAGGCCTATATGCGTTCTTGTTCCCTTGTTTGTAACTTATATTTCATAGATTACGTAGATGTGTTTCTTATTATATTCATTTAGTAGCATTTGCTATTACTTTTTTCACATTCTCTTCAAATTTTAGAGCTTCTATTTCCCAGCGTTCCTGCATTAAATCCCTGAGAGCCCTATGGTTGTATCAGCATTAATAAAATGTAGAATCTCCTTTCGCTGCGATGGCTGCAGTAATCCTACCGGGCACACTTTCCAGAAGTGTACGGTAGGGATCAATGGGAATTTTGGACCGTTCTTCCTGTGGGCATGTAATGAAGTCCTGGTTTGTTGTGGGCGGACGTCACGTGACCTCACCCGACGCTCCAGTTCATCCCACAGATGTCCAGTAGGGTAAGATCAGGGCTCTGTGAAGGCCAAACCACAAAAAACAGGATCATGTCATCAAACGGCCACCTTCAAATTTCATAGTTGGGGTTATGCACTCTCGTAAGAGATGCACACCGAGCATCCACCATACACGCACTCGTCTATCTGCTCGGTAGAAAGTGTAGCATGATTCGTCGCTCCATTGCACAGCTTTCCAAGCTTCCACGTCTCACTTCTTTTTTGTGCCACTGATACTGCATGTTTGTTTGGGCAATGTGGGTCTTGAATATTGCGCTTCTACCATGGAAATTCATCTTCGGAGCCTTTACTGTAAATGTTTTTGTGCAGAGTCGTATTCCAGTCGATGCCGGAAATTCCTCATTCAACGTGTCGGCCGACGAATAGCGGGTTTATATATATATTACCGCCATCTTCTGGTGGTCTCCACTCGGCACTCTGGCGCTTTGTTTCGGGCTCATACTCAAAACATCACGTTTCGTCACCAGTGGTTTTAACGAGGTCTTTGCAGTGTTCAATTCAACACATTTTTTGGTTGTCGGTTAAACTGTTGACCTCGGATGTCCCAATTTGTCAACAATATGCCGAACAGATATGCTTGCAACATGGCATACTATCACAAAATCTCTTTCAAACTCGGTCAGTTCCTTTCTCGCAGCCGTTTCAACTGGACACAGTTACACTGATTTGGGAATTTCATATTATCGGCTAGAAATACGTGGATCGTTACATAGCACGATGTATCTTGCCCGTGGTGATGACCATTGACTTCTTTCCAAGCAGCGTGTGTGTGTGTGTATGTATGTATTGTGTGTGTGTGTATATATATATGTGTATATATATATATATATATATATATATATTAGGGTTACCAAATAATTTTATAAGCTTGGTTATTTAACTCCTAATCCCAAGTATGCAAACAATTAAGTTTGCGCCTGAAACATAGTTCAAGTCTGAAGATGGTACAACACCAGGGCAACTCATTGTAAAGGTGGGTAAAGCTCTGATCACTATTCTTAGTATTTTCATAATGTAAAGCATATCTCACTAAAAGATGTATACTGCAATACATTATGGGTGGGGCACTTCCCAGACCGGTTTCAACCTTTTTTTAGGTCTCCTCAGTGAGTAGCTAGACCCTAAATACCGAGGTTTTAGTAATACAGAGCCATCTAGTAATCCTCCAGAGATTCTTATTCAAATAAAAACACCTTGTAGCAACTTGTATAGGTAAAGTTGATAAGGCTCTGTATTACTAAAACCTTGGTATGGTATTTTGGGTCTAGCTACTCACTGAGGAGACCTCAAAACGGTTGAAACCCGTCTGGGTAGTGACCCCACCCATAATGTATTGCAGTATACATCTCTTAGTGAGATGTGCTTTACATTATGAAAATACTAAGAATAGTGATCACAGCTTTAACTACCTTTACAATGAGTTGCCCTGGTGTTGTACCATCTTTAGACTTGAACTATGTTTCAGGCGCAAACTTAATTGTTTGCATACTTGGGATTAGGAGTTAAATAACCAAGCTTATAAAATTATTTGGTAACCCTAATATACAGTATCCCCAAGTTAAAAAAAAATATATATATATATATATATATACAGTATATATATATGTATATGTGTGTGTGTGTGCGCGAACATCATAATGACCACCACGAAATTGTCCGTTCAACTATCCTATCGATTTCAAACCTTATCTTCATCTTTCCTTGAGATTCTTTTCGTTGCTTAGCAGTCACATTACTAATATTTTTGGATACTTTCCAATACTTAGTCCTGTTCAGTCACTTGTCATGTATGTCTGTTCTTTCAAAGTTTTCATCTGTTATGTTCGATAATCTTTCTTCCTCTTTACAGATCACGGTAGATAAACCATAAATTCTGATTGTTTTTCTTATTATGTATTACTAGCAGTTCGAGGTTTTAAAAGAGACTTTGAAAAAATTCTTAATTCATTAATTTAAAGCCCTTTTTATGTGTTTAATTTTAGCTGATTAATAAATTTTGATCAAAGTTGTTTTTCCTTACATTTAATATATGAAGTCCTGAGGTTTTATCACTTAGGTCTTAAGACTGTATTGAAAAATACAGGATAAAGACAGGAAATATTAAAACTGGATTATATTAATTTATTAAATTTGTTAATTTAATAAATCAATTAACTGATTATCAAACTGATAATAAATCAATTGATTAATCAAGAAAAAAGACTGAGACACAGAATCAAACCGGAAAGGATAGAAAATAAATAATTAAAATAAAAATGAAGAAATATTTTACTAGTTAATGGAATGAAAATGTTTACTTTTAGGAAACTACGACTCGTTGAAGGATGTCATGTTATTTTTAAATATACTACACAATAGGTGTCATTATCCCATCAAAGAAAGTACACCTCCTGAGATGGTGGTTGTTGGAAGTTACTTCTGGACATTTAAAATGTGATATACACCCTCTGACCAAAAAAAGAAACCAAACTTTTCGAGATTAGAAGAAACTAGTAGCGCCATCTGTTGTTTCTTTTTGTTGTAGAAAGCGGCAACCTTCATTAGTGTTGTGTCAACTGTTTATGACATTTGTTTCATTAGAAGCTGACCGAGTTATAGTGCCAAGAGTGACAGTGTATTTTGACGAACGGTCGGTCGTCACGATATTCATGCCATACGGGACGAATTCTCGCTATCAATCGCTTCAAAATTTTCAAAAAGATACAAAAGGTGACGCCGCTAGTTTCTTCTATTTTCGAAAAGTTCGGTTTCTTTTTGGACAAAGACAAAGGGTGTAGAACCGCAACGATATTGAGAGAGATTTATAACACGGCAACATTGTGTGTGGGTAACTCAGGAAAAGTAAACTGTTGATGCGATTCTTGGATGGTCTTATGACGTAGCACTTAGGTTAGAAATGAAACCAAAACTAAGTTCCTACATAACTAAAAAAAAGGTTATGTGGAACATTTTATCTCTTTTACTAAAAATGTCTTCAGATGTTTATGCTGAAATATAATTCTATTCCAACCACAAATAGGTGCTCCCATTTCGCAAGTAAAAATTGCTTTCTCATATTCATAAATCAAAATAAGTTCCGAAATCCATGATTCGTTGTTACTGTGCAAAGAACCAAAATCATATCATTGACAGACTAGACACATTGGGGGTTTACGCTTAACAGTGATTAACAAATGTACAACTGCTAATTAAATTCAATACTAGAGCTTGCATTGTTAATTAATATTCATTTCGTTTACGCCAGATGACACTTCACCTAGAAATGTAAGCAAACTTTTTGTGACAAAATTTGATTAATTTAAATTTGCACCTCCTAAGATCATCTTTCTGGTATCATCTTGTAGTAGGTAGAATGCGTTCTAGTTTATTAGGAAATTCTTGTCACTTATTTACATTTAAACACCAAATGTGTCTTCCTGTTTACTCAGGAATGCAGCAGAGTCGTTGCTGAGATCTGTTAGTGAGGGTAATGAACTCAGTCCAGTTAGCAGTGGATTTCTTGAAGGAATCCTACTCTTTATGGAAAGAAAATGTTTTAAAGTAGCATATGTTGCTCTAATTTAGTTTTTCCTATTAGTGATAAACAGTTATCCACATATGACTTTTTTCAAATCCAATAGAAACGAGTGTGTTTATTTGGTATAAAATGAAGAGCAGTCAACCAGTAAATTGTGATGTACAATTGAATCTTAACAAAGTTTGACTTTGGTAAGATCTTGAGTGCATGATAGTATGGCGAAACTAGTAAAACGAAATTCATGCTGGAAATGATTAAACTTCTGAACGTGTTAAGAGGTGAAGCACAGTTTAGAAAATTCTTACTGACAGTGGTTAGTGATATTTTTAAAGAAAGCACTTCAAATCTTATAAAGAAAGTTTTCATCTTGAGTTTATATTGGAAACGTGAATTCGATATTTGGCTATCCAATATACAAAAAGCAATTTAGATATTTGTTATTGGATATCGTATAACATAGACGTTATGAAAATCAAACCATTTCTATATAGGCTTTTTATAGACGTAGCATATTTTATGGAAATCGATATGGCAAGCAACATTAGATAGTCTTAGGTGGAGGCCGAACGTGTTTTCCTCATGCTACTCCAGATAAACTTGATAAATATAATAAACCGATACTTTGTGTTTTAACTGTTTAGAGCATCTATGAATGGATCTTTTCAAAACCAAATACAAAGCGTAAACAGTAAACTTATGTAGGATAATAATTATCTGAAATCATGACTTGATACTCTTAGCCTATTACTGCATTCTCATCTTGGTAAGTGTTTTTCATTAGAATGAACATGGGTGTTCGGCCTTTGAAATATCCTGAGATTTTGTTCTTTTCTAATAAATTTTCGATCCTTTGCAATTGAATCCTCTCTCTCAATACATAAAACACGAGTCCACTTATAGTTATCACCATTGGGAAATATAAAGTTCAATAGTGACAATTCGGCCTTAGTATTCGATCAAGCGTATCCGATTCTTAAGAGTTACCGTTACAGATCTTGATTAAGTTACTCAGGTATGCTTCTAGGTTTTTCTCTTTTCAAGATTCAGATAGTCGCTCTTTAGGCTGCGCCATGCAGTAAGAAATATCAGATACCTCATGTATGAGACACTGACTCGAAGTAAGTTGAATTTGTTTTATGTTCTATGACATTAACATCAGTCTATAAGATGATTCGCAAACGTACATCATTCGTTTTTGTGACTTCACATTGTATAACTGAAGCCTTATATGAAGATTTCCATATCCCAAGTGACGTAGAAAAGTTTTAGAAGTCCTTGTTAAAATAATTAGCCTTTGGTTTCAAGGTTAATTATTTTCAGGAAGGAATAAAATGCGTCTAATTTGACAACACTTAACATGTACGATGAGACAGATCACTTAACTGTGATCTTTCTCTTCATCATTTCCTGACATGTACCCTCAAGTGGGACGGGGGATGTAGAGGACTATATAATTAAATTTAGATTATTATTATTACTGAATGTTATTAACTTCTTTTATTAAGGTCATGTACTTAGGAGCCTATTTCAACTAAAGCACTTTTTATTCTTAATCTAATTTTAGGATAGGATTATCGCTTTAAGTTGACTAATTCCTTTAGTATATCTTATGTGTCCTTGGGCCAGTTTGTTTTATAAGAAATGACCATAAAGTATTCAGACTGATTCTGTTTAACTGTTCCGATCAATGTTAAGACTGAATTCATATTCCACAGTGAGAGGGGGATGGAATGCATTACTATTACCGTGTCAGTAGTATTTTTGTCGCGTAGTCTCGCAATAAAGATTCTAATTTGTAGCTGTTGGTTTCGAATGTAGTTTCATTCATATACAATACGAAGATGGAGATGTGTGAATTATTAGAATAACAAAGTGAACACGTGTTCTGCGCACAAAAGTTTTTAGTTAAATTTTATAGCATAAGAAAACCGTTATGTAACATATTTCGATCTTAGAATTAAGCCAATACGCAAAGTTAGGTACAATCTGAGAAGGGTAAAAATTTTCAGTACACATTTAGGGAGATATATTTGGAATACATATTTTATAAAATAATTACATCTGAAAGTGTGTTTCTTAGCGACATTTATATAGTGATGTCATGCATTAACTTTAGAGAGGGAGAGATAATATGCTTATGATAGAAATTATAATTAATCCATCTTAGAGAACTATTTTTCAAGTCTCTTCTATTTATATTAGACAATGGAGTAAATGTATTTTTTATTCAATTATTGGCAGTTATGATTATAACAGTCTTTGCAGACAGATTCTTTAGACAATGAAACTGATAGTAGAATTCATAAACGTAACGTACTCAGAATGATGGCTGATACTTCATTCCTGACTTTGAGTTGTTTGTATTCAATAGTTTGTATGGTTGTTAAAGAGAAAATAAACAGGGCAAATAGTCATAAAATGTGAACAGTAAAAATATTAAATAATTTTGAATGATTCGTTTAATTTTATGGTACATTATATTAGAAATGAAATCGTATTAAAGCACATATAGTATGAAAATATCATTTGCAACGGGGGTAGTGCATTATATTGAATAAATTAAATGTAAACTGCTGCAAATGATGAAGACATAAGAATTCCTCCAGTTACTTATATTTTTGTTTTCTTGTACTTCTGCCCTCCTATAAACCTCATGCGTGGTTAGAATTCCCCAAATATTTGAAGATAATCCACCGTTCAAATAAGGAATACGTAAATGGTCAAAATAATACACCCCCTAGTCTATTGTGCATCTGTATTACTATTAATAGTACTGGAAGAACGTAAATATTTCGAAAGACGTGTTATCACAGGATTGAGTAATCAATGGCTTGTCCTTTTGTGACATTGGTAAAAAGCTACACAACTCAAAGTCAAATGTACGATAATGCTCGTAAGCATTATCTTCTGAGGAAAACGTAAGCGTTGAACCTCAGCCAAGAAGCTAAAAGAAAGGGGCCAAGGGTGCTCAGAAGAAAGGTATGGACACCAAGGCAGTCCAGTATTCGAATGATCAACCAGAAGTTCAGGTTAGTAGAACACTGCATAAGGAGCTGCAAAGTGTTTATCCAAGGGCAGCTGTAAATTCGCAGTGGAACCCGAAATATCACGCTACACCCTTTTCCAATCTAAAATGGACAAGTATGGTTTTTCCAAACGTAATGTTGGATAGCATATGTGTAATGGTCTTGAGTTGTATCTCCTGCGTGCGAACTTAAATCATTTGGTTCTGGAAGGATGAATGTTAATGTCTGACACGTCTTGATAAGTGCTTCCTACGTTGTGGAATTTCTATGGAAGACATCATAACAATACATATACTGCTTGAAAAGAAGACACCATAATGTGAGTAATAAACAACGATTGTAGCCACCTTAATAAGATGTAACACTTCCTTTCGCGGCAGTGATTGCAGCAGTTCTACGAGTCATATTTTCCACATGTGTACGATAGCGATCAATTAGGAATTTTGGACGATTCTTGCGGTAGACATGTAATGAAACCCTGGACTGTTGTGGGGCGAACGCCACTTGACTTAACCCATCATCCCACAGATGTTCAACAGGGTTGAGATCAGGGCTCTATGGAGGCCAGTCAAGTATGATGACGTCCATGTCCACAAACTATACAGTTACAGCAACAGCCTTATGACACGGTGCATTGCATTGCTGAAGGAGACAATGGTCAGTTGTGTCGAAACGCCACACAGTAGGAAGCAGTGCATTGTCTAGAATATTCTATGATGTTCGTGGTCCAAAGACCAAACCAGGAAAAACAGGATCAGATCATCACACCACCTCCGAATTTCATAATTGGGTTCCACACTCTAGTAAGAGGAGTTCATTGGACATCTACCACAACCTTCCATCTACTCGGAAGAGGGTGCAGCGTGATTCGTGGCACATTCCAGGCTTCCACGTCCCACTTATACGCTCTTTGCACCACTGAAGATGACGATGCATATTGGTTCGGGTAATGTGGAGCTTGCTTATTGCAGTCCTGTCATGGAAATCTATGTTGTGAGCCTCGTTTCTGAATGTTTTTTGTTGTTCTAGTGGATGCCCGGAACTCGAGCATTCAACGTGCCGGTCGACGAATGGCGGTTTTACATATTATCCTTCGTAGCACCCTACGGTTACGTTCGGTGGGTGTGGTGGGGCGTCCAATGCAAGTAGCACTTGCAATTGACTGCCTGCGCTTCCATCTCACTATGGTTTTATACAAAAATGGAAGTTAAAAGTTTAATTTCACTGTCATTATTTATTTCAGGTTTCTTTAGCTTAATTTTTCAGAAACAAATGCCTTATTGAAGAACATTCCTTGCAAGTAGGCTCCTAAACGTAGTAATTTTGTCTGAAATTTATGTGAACTAAAGTAGCTATTATATATAACATGTTTAGGCGCTCATTGAATTGAGAAAAATAAAATGCCAACACAACAACTACTTTATAGTCAACCGTCTAAACGTTTGCCAGTTGTTTGCTCTTTACTTGTTTGTCAATACTTTTTGGCAATGCAGCTCTTATTTTTATTAGGATACTTTACTTTTATCTCTACCGATAAATCCCTTTTTAAACTTCGTTATTTGGTTTACCAAGCCTACGTAACTTGAATCTATCTAAATCTGATTAATGATTGAGTACTTAAATTCGATTATTTGATCAGTTACTGTACGTTATTAATTGGCGTTATTATTTTGCCTACTCTAAGTAATCAAATGCCGAGTTTATGCAAGGAACACACCTTCGTATGAGACCATCTAACTCACCTTCACTTGAAAAGTCGACATAAAATTTCTCACGTTTTGGAATGGATTCGAATCCAGGTTTCTAATCATATAGCATCATCGCTAGCCAATGAGCAAGCTCCAGTACCATTTCAATGGTACTGGAGCTTGGAGTACCTGGAGTACCATTTCAATGATACTATAAATTAGAAATGAAATCAAATACAAAGAAATGAGGAAAATAAATTACTTATTAATAAAAAAACAAATTTACTTCATCGATTCAGATAAAATCAATTTCATAAGTAGAATTATTATTATTATTTGACACCTGCAGGGCAAAGGATTCATCGAAAGAGAGCACTTGCTCTACACCCCCACCACTCAATCCACCAACTGACGGCAACTACACCAACGCCATCTACCGCCGATCACCACCACTAGTAGAATAGAACATTTTAATTTCTCAAAATTAGCTTCATAAGATTTTGGACTTCATTACCAATTTGTTAGTGAGCTGGAGGATAGCTTTGTTCCGTAACCGAGATGTATTATTAATTGGACAAGAGGCACTTGAAAGTACGGTAAAGACAATTATGACTTTCTCCCGTATAAAAGTTTTGTTTGTAAGTCATACGTTGCCAATAATATATATACAGTACATGATTTTCATAGAATCAAAGGTTCAATATCACCAAATCCTAATTAAAATGAAAAGCCAAATCGCTAGTTTTCTGGCAACTTAATAGTTATTAAAGGGATAAAAATCCTATGTTTTTATATAGCCAGTAAGTGAAACTCAAGATCGAGAACTACGATCTCTGAGTTTCAATGCCGAAAAACTATCGGCGAAGGCAATTCGAAGCAAAGGTAGAGCAAGCTCCCTCACTATTCTTGATATGAGCTTGCTCCACCTTTGCTTCGAATTGCCTTCGCCGGTAGTTTTTCGGCATTGAAACTCAGAGATCGTAGTTCTCGATCTTGAGTTTCACTTACTGGCTATATAAAAACATAGGATTTTTATCCCTTTAATAACTATTAAGTTGTCTGAAAACTAGCCATTTGGCTTTTCATTTTAATTACAAAATACAAGCACACCTTTATGGCATTCGTATAGTGAAGGTATGTAAGTTCTTTTCACTAAGCTTTGATATCTTCCAGGTCTACCTACTCACTGATGATACCTCAAAAAAGGTTGAAACCGGCCTGGGTAGTGACCTTCCCTCATAATGTAATGACAGTATTACATCTCCTAGGAGCTGTGTTTTACATTATGAGAGAATATCAAGAATAGTGAGGGAGCTTGCTCCACCTTTGCTTCGAATTGCCTTCGCCGATAGTTTTTCGGCATTGAAACTCATAGATCGTAGTTCTCGATCTTGAGTTTCACTTACTGGCTATATATATATATATATATATATATATATATATATGGCTATATAAAAACATAGGATTATTATCCCTTTAATCACCAAATCCTATTATTTCTACAGTAGAGTACCCAATACATGTTTCTGTTATCGTTGACAATTATTAACAATAATCATCATTTTTATTTAATTCTAAGTAAATTACGTTGTTTGTCTAATAATATATTTTATACAGCAGCCAATAATGTAACATACAATGACATTGTATGTTACATTATTGGCTGCTATTAATTCTTTCGATATTTAACATTGTTATTTTATATTCATATTGTTTAATAATGCTACTCACGCCAAAACTCTAGATTTATTTTCAGGATTTTTTAAATAACAAAAAAAAAGGATATTTCTGCAAAATATTTGCAAGTCTTTTTCCCCAAAGCACGCTCATACTTTAAAGGGAAAGTGTGAAATATATTCGCAGATTTCTTTGCATTCCTTTTTCAATCTTTGTCGATAGTATCTCCTACGAAGAGTTTTATAACTACAACACGCATATCTACTGGACACAACTCATCCAGGAATGAAGAACGAATCATCGCATATTTTGTATACAACCCTGACAATCTTCACCTTCACAACACAGAAGTCGTGCGCTGGGATTAGGGAATTTAATAGACGTCATGTTTCAGCTGTTCCAAACGAAACCATTTCGAACATTTTCCTACGCAACGGCTCTTGCACGGTGGCTCAGAAACGCTTTTCTGATGATTATGCGGGAATGTTACAGATTGGTGGGATGCTGATTATTTATGAGTCGGGTGGCCTCTTTCCTCTAACTGTCAAAAGGGAGCACGTGTCTCTGACATCCGGTCATCCGGCGGTGACAGACCTAATAAATCGACATGATGTAGGTCGAAAAGAAAATGGAACCTCGAAGGACTACTAACATAGTTGCTTGTTGCTATGGTGATTTGCTCGAAGTAACTTAGAAGCATCATGTAGGAATACAGCCAAATGCGAGGCCACGTGCTTCCATTACTCCCGTGAGAAGAGAGGTATCGACAGGTCAGTTCTCAATATTGCACAGAGAAGGAATCCGTAATCGTTACGTTCATTAGCCTTGACCTCGGTGACACTGTACCGTACAATTTATGTGTATACAATACATCCGATAAGATCAGACTGATTCATATTTATCTTTTATTCTTTCTTCTTTCCGTGTTATTACATTTTCCCCGTTTGGAAGCATTCGTCTTATTTTAAGCGATCTATCTTCTTCGTGCGTGTTATATTAATTATTTAAAATATTTTTCGATAATGTTCGAATATATTTATCGTTTCACCTTATCTTTAGTACATCAGAGGATAGATAAAAATAATAAATGGCCTATTTTGGCCAATTAATTTATGTTTATACTGATGGTAGGGAAATTAATCCTGTCTCTATAGTCAGTCTTCATTCTACAAAATCTGGTTGAAAAATCTATTTACTGGAACTGAATGATCGTTCTACTTCAGTTTTAGACCGATTAACTCGCCTTTGTTTGCAAAAGTCTTATTAAGCGTTTCTTGCATTTTAGATGGAATTTTTGAGGATTTACATATAATCCCCAAATGGAGAGCCAGTGTTCCAAGTTCAGCAGGTTATCTTGTAGTTTCTTAATAACAAGATGTGACTTAAGAGATCAGGATCCTTGAGGCATTCCTTCCAGAAAGAAAAGACTTTATGAGGTGGATCAGATCGAGTGGAATGCCGGCTAAGATCAGCTTGTACAGGAGTCCAAAGTGCCATAGTTTGTCAAAGGCCTTTTCTAAGTCAAAAAAGACTGCACCGGTGTATTGATGCCAGTTGAAGCTGGTGGTAATGTATTCAACTAGTCTATGGATCTGTTGAGTAGTGCTGTGGAGTTTGCGAAAACCGAACTGTTCTGTAGGAAGGATATTTAGCTTGTTTACAGAGACTTGAATTTTGGAGAGGATGAGTTTTTCAGCGATTTTGCCCAAATTGGACATCAGACTGATGGGACGATAACTTTGTGGCAATTTTGGGTCCTTACCAGGCTTATAAATAGGGACGACATCTGCCAACTTCCAAGCATAAGGGAAGTATTTAAATCTAAGCATGGCATTTATTATTGTTGTAAGATGTACGATGGCCTTTCGGGGTAGCAGTTTAATAATTTTATTAAGGAATGCCGTCAGGTCCAGGAGCTTTTTTATTCTTCAACTTCTGTATGACGTCATAGATTTCGGCTTTAGAAATAGGTGTTGTATAGGTGTAAGTTGGCTGGTGCAGGTACCAGACCGTCCCAGCACGTATCTGATGTGACGATGGCAACAATCGTCCTTAAAGTTCTTAAAAGAACTGGGCGATGGACTGAGTCCTTGACTCTTTATCCCGTCATCTGAATGAAGTAAATCTGTGTGGATGGAGTGTTGTCGAGCTAAAAAGCTCTAGTCATGGCTGGGTAACGGGCAATAGCCGAGCCTCAGTTAAAACTTCATTGGCTACAGCATTGCCATTTGTTACCCTGGAAGTCCTAAAAAGGACTATTCCTTCTCATCTCTATAGCCACCGGCAACAATTGTCCTTATAGTCCTTATAAGGACTGGCTTAAAGGGGCGCAGCAAGAATGCTTTTCATATTCCCCGTTATCTGTAGAGGACAGTGTAGGGATAAGGTGCTATTGAGCTATTAAAGCTCTGATCATGGAAGGAGGGTGACAGCAATAGCCTAGCCTCAGTTAGAACTTTACTGGCTACAGCATTGCCATCCATTAACCTCCAAGAGTATTGGATTGAATGAATCAATCACCGCATCTCACGGTCGATTGATTCTTCCTCCGGCAACAATTGTGTAATATTTTTCTTTAATTTAAAAAAATATATATTAATAAATAAAAGGTGTATTAATATTCCTCATTATATAATCTGTTTGTCTGCAATCCAACAATATTTTTTGATTTAATTTAATAATATTTGAATTAGTTTGATATTAATATTAAATTAAGATGTATAGTTTAATTTTTCTGAAATAAAAGCTAAAATCTGAAGTTCTACATATCACACTTTACGACTAACAGTTACTGAGATGGTTAATGTATTATCATGATTTAATCAAAACTTAATTATTATGCTGACTTTTCACTTTTTTTCCCACTTTTTTTCTTATTTATCCTTGGAAGGTTGACTGAAATCTTCTAGTTCTTCCATTTCGTAATATCACGTACCACTGTAAGTGAATATGTACTGTGAGATCTTTCAATTTCTTTTCCACAAGAAGAATTTCTTGCAAAAAAAGGGACATGAACTTCCGTCATTTACCAATAAGGGAGGAGCAATAGTTTGGAGGAAAAAAAAGCCATCCTTCATTCGATTGTGAGCCGAAATGAAGCTTAACATTGTTGAACGTTTCAGGACTGCAACTTATCATGGCTGACAGGTATTGATTTCAGTTCTCATATTGTGTCTGTCCATTCGTCTCGATGGGTGAGCAACTTGTTGCTCAAGATCTCGATTATCGGATGATGAAATAGGTGATTTTCTTTCACCTCATTTATTTGAAAGAAAATTAGAAATAGAAATTTTCTATTTAAATTGATTTCAATTTTTATGACACCGCATTTTACTGAAGAACCTAATTTTTTTCCAATGGATTATTATTGTTTGTATATGTCATTAATAATTGAATTTTATGACATTATTCTGAGGATAATCTATTGGAAAAAATTATTAATAATTAAAAAGTGAGGAACGTGCAGTTTCACCCACGAGATGGATAGAGTAACCAACGTGGTGTATGAATATACGATTGTGGTTTGAAAGCTGAACAGAATTAATTTTTACTTAGTAAAGAGCTGTTACAAATTCTTCCAAGCTTTACAAAGATTACAAGAAAACTATTTCGTTGAAAATGATGTCCAATTGTTGTTGAAGTAAACATTTTTTTTTTCTCATAAGACTTCGTATTGACCATAGTTCTAAGAAATAACTAGCGAACCACTGGCTTCCTAGAATCTGCTCTCGTGTCGCGATGAACGCAGGTTTTCATTGAACGTGCCAGCACACATGCTGAAGGAGTCTCGAGACACATGCTGATCGTTGCGTGAAACTGTTACTGCGCATGGTCGGGTTTTTCGGAAATCACGTTTCCTGGTATGCGGTTTTCACTAAAAAGCGATATACATAAAAGTTATTCTTGTCAAACTGAAGCAAAACATTATTATAAAATGTGAGCGTGTAACTAAAGCATGACTTTACCCTACTAAGCGCGTGCTGTTTATTACAAAGTCGTGTAGATTATTTGTCACACCTTTTTGTTTGTATGCGAGCTCTTAGCAGCTTATCTAAAATTTTTACCACTACTCCAGTGATACTGATCTGTCTGTAGATAATCACATGTCTTTGCACCAGCCTTGTACAACGGGATTCGCATCCATTTGTTTCATTTCTGAGGAATATGCTCTCTGCTGAGACTCAGATTATATAGCTGGGTAAAAATCAAAGACTGTTCATCTGAACACTCAATATCCGTGGTGATATCCCATCTCGTATTGTCGAATTATTATTCAGTCCATGCAACAACAACAATAGTTCCACCACCTCATGCACCTGAGTTTCGTTATTTAGTAAAGAGCTAGCACTGAGCTGCATTTTGCGTACAACAAGGTGATAGGCGTTAACAAAATGGCTACTCATGAACTGAATAATCTGTTCATCAGCCATCCCATGCCATCCACATTTAGTAGTGATTTTTTACTTCAAGTATAACAAAATAATTCTTTTGAGTTATCTCTGGCTTAGAGCAGGTTTCGTTTCATACTTACTTAGCTTTGTCTGCAATACTTAATGCATTAAAAATGATATCATCCTTATGTTCACGCTATTCCTTGTACTTAATATTTTTTCATCAGAATCTCTAGGTCAATAAGATTACTCGTCCATTTCACTCTTATCCCAGTTATTCATGAAACTGCGGGGACGCATTCTGGTATTGCATCATTTAAGTATTTTTGATGCTTACCACTGACTTCCAATATCTTTTCCATCCAGGAGCCAATACCCTGGGACCGAACCTAATATTCTATTGTCATAATATCCTGCGTTGTAGTTCAGCAGGTAACTTTTTCTGAATGGGAGGATCCATATACTTAACCACTTCCCAAGTTAGTACAGCATGATGTCCAGATCAGTGGCAGAAACATAGTCTTTTACTGAAAACACCATCTGATATTATGATCCGATCTAACACTCTTTGATCTCGTTCCTTCCCTCACATTCTGCTTGAAGAACTTATCTCGCACTAGTTTAGTAAACTGGTTTCATTTTTTTCCATTTCACTGCTATCAAATCAACGTTCGGATAATTAAAATCACTTGTGGTGATTACTGATTTAGCACCGATCAGATTGATTTTGTGATGCATTTCATCGTAATAATAACTCGCCATAGACTCCACCTCAAATCAGGATAGCTTTAAATAAGATGCGATCTCAATCATAGCTTTCTCAAATCAAAACATATCATTAGCAGCACACTCGTTTCCCCTGTCTTGTCTCTCCTTCCTAAAAATACTGTATTGGTATCATTTGCATTCAATACCAATTATTAGTTCATCCGCTTTTGACAGCAGTGTTTCTCAACCTGTGGTCCTCGACAATGGGACAGATGGTCCGCAGACAGACAGACATAAATTAAATAAATATATATTTTTTAATTATCCAAACAAAACAAATTAAACTTGAATATGTAAGTAAAGTTATTGAAATCAAACGGCGACTTACAAATACCAAGAAATAACGTTAGAATGTTAAAAGGCGGAAGCAATAACGCAAAAAACAGCAAGGGGGAGTGAAGTATTCACTTCACTCCCCCCCCTTGCTGTTTTGCCAGATTTGAAGAGAACATGTGTTATCCACATTTTAACCAATTGCTTGTTGTTTATTGATTTTTATTATTGAAGGTTTCCCTCTTTCAACCAAGTTTCGGTATATCTTCCGAAGTGTTAAGTGATACTTGGACAAAGTATGCGGTGAGTTAACCCCAGTATTTATATATTTTTCGGAAACGTTTTTTTAATAATGGAAAAGTGGCTTAGAACTAGGACTTTGAAAAGAAAAGCAAATGAAACAGGTGATGCTCACCCTAATTGTAATACACGTGTTGCAACAGCGAGTAAATCTGATACTATTAAAGTAGAAGAAACCTCAATGTGTTTTGTGTTATGAAGTGTTGTCGAACAAGTGCATGAAACCTGCGAAACTCCGACGACATTTAGAAACTAAACATTGTGATGTGAAAAATAAGCCAATTGAATTTTTTCAGCGACGCTTAGGGACATTATGTCATGGGAAAGATATAGTTTCGGCCACGGGTTCCGTTAATAGCAAGGAATTGGAAGCATAAGCATCCAATCTCCTAAGTTTGCGCATAGCATAAACAGGGAAACCTCATTCTATCGTGGAAAATTTGCTACTTCCAGTTATAAAAGATGTAAGAACTATGTTTGGCAATAGGTTACTAAAAGATGTTGATTTGATTCCTCTTTCAAATGACACTGTCGGTCGCAGAATTAATGATATGGTAGGTGACGTAGAATCTCAGTTAATCGAGAGAGCTAAGAAGAGCCCTTATTATGCGTTACAAATAGACGAGACTACTGATGTTACAAGTGATGCGCAGTTAATATGCTACGTAAGATATGCGCATGATAACAACATTCATGATGATATTCCGTTTCGTAGAACTTTGCCATCCCGAACAACTGGAGAAGAAATATTTCACACTCTCAATAATTACATAATACACAAAGGGATCCACTGGGAAAAATGTATGGGCTTCTGTTCGGATGGAGTTCACGCCTTTAGAGGCAGGCATAGTGGGGTTGTTTCTGTTCTCAAGGAAGTAGCTCCGGATATGAATTGGGTACATTGTTTCATATCTAGGGGAAGCGTTAGCCTCCAAAGGAATGCAACCAAATTTAAAAGTGTGCTATACAACGCTGTAAAGCTAGTTAATTTTATTAAAGCTCGACCGTTAAATAACAGGTTATATTCAGTACTCCGCGATGAAATGGACAGCGAATATATACAACTTTTGCTTCATTCTGAAATTCGCTGGCTTTCCAGGGGCAAAGTACTAACAAGGTTATTTCATTTAAGGCACGAAGTTTTATTATTTGTAAATGAATAATTCCGATTTTGCATCACTCCTTGTTGACGAAGTATGGTTATCAACACTATTCTATCTTTCAGTCATTTTTTTTTGAAATTAAATGAAATAAATCTTTCCTTTAGGGAAATTCTTTAACTGTTCTTGAAGCCTACGACAAAATAAAGGCATTCGAGAAAAAACTGGTGTTATGGATTAGTTATGTAAAAGACAATTTGCACCTTTTTCAACATTGGAATTCGTTTTAGTGTAAAATGATATTTTTGTTGATTTGAGTTTCTGGAAAAGGTTTGTGACTACCTCAAAACTCAAACAGAATTTTGAAACATATTTTTCGAATAACTTTTATAAGAAATTTCTGTGGGTTCGCGATCCATTTCAGACTTGCAGTCACGAGAACGGTTTTTTTTCATTATCGAAAAAAGAACAGTTAATTGAGCTTTCAAGTGACAGTGGACTTAAAATGCAATTCAGTGATCTTGGTTTGGCTCGATTTTGGATCTCGCCTTCAGTGAGAAGTGAATTTCCGGAATTATCCGAAGAAGCATTGAAAATCGTCATGCAGTTTTCTACAGCGTATCTTTGTGAGAAAGGATTTTCATCGCTCCTTCAAATAAAAACAAAATACAGAAATCGTCTTAGTGTGTGTGCCAATCTTCGAATGAAGTTGACCAATATTGAGCCAGATATCCAGCTACTCTGCAAGGGCCGAGAAGCTCAACCATATCGTTAAAAGTAAGTAGTAACATAATTAGATCATATTATTTGTTTAATAAAAATTAAAACTTTGTTCAATGATGATACACTTTTAATCGTTTACTTCCAATTTAATTAATTATGTTTCTATATGTATTCAAAACATGCTTTTAGATTTATGTTATAAATGGCACAGTTTTTCCGAAGTGTTGGTAATTCTGCATAGGTTTTTAAAAAAATTAAAAAAAAGTCAAAACGACGTATAGGGAAATAAATGAAAAACACTATGTTTATTTTTAAGTAAAACTTTAATTCCAACATTCTAAAATGTTAATTACAAAGATAATCAGCCGAAAGGCTATTTTACCGGCGAATTTGTTGATTGAGCGGGAGATGGTAAAATAAAAAGGGATTTACCATCTCCCGCTCAATCATTCTAAAATGTTATTTTTCTTGCTTTTTTTTTGTTAGCAAAATCATCGATGACATTGTCGAAGTCTATTTCATCACTCAGTTGCTGTTTTATAGACAGTATGACAAGATTTTTTAAACGCCAAAAAAGTGCCGCCCGGGGCGAATTCTCCCCTCCTCCCCCAGCTACGCCTCTGTAACTTAGTGGTCCGTAGAATTGTTTTAGGCATTTTATTAGTCCTTGGGCTTAGAAAGGTTGAGAAACACTGATCTATAGCATATAATCAGCTCTTTGGTTTGACTTCTTGATTGTTTTTGTTAAACTTGTGGGATAAGAAGATAAACTTCTTCAGACTGGTTGAAACGGGATTCCAGTTTGCCACAAAATAAAATGAGCAAATGTATCAATATCTGAAATGTGTGGAGGAGATTTTCATTTATCAAGCTAAATTTTTTAAAGTTGAGAGAAATTAGAAACACTGTAAAAATTTTATTAAAAAACATAGAGAAATATACCCATCTTCCCTGTCACTGTTAAGTAATTTCGCTTCTAGAAAGAATATCACTGCTTATGATAGTATGGTTAATCCTCCTTGCACTGTTTGCAAATTGCATGTGTTCTTCTGGCTGGTTTACTTGCTTTAACAGGAAAACCACCCTCTCATCTAGATTTAGTTTTTGTAAAAGAATATTCAATAAATAGTATTTAATTTTAATATTTTTAATAGCATCTATTTCCGATACCTAATTACGAGGGTTGTAAATAAATTAATATTGGAAACGTGCACAAAATGTAAAATGATTTATTTATCAAGTCCATATACATCCATTCAATGTAAAAAGGTGCAGAACATTTACCTCGTGCACTTGGACCTTGATCCAGGATTGTTGTTTTAATATTGTGTACATTCCTTATCAACAGACAACACTCTGCTGAAGGTATCCAGCGCTCCTACAAATTTGAATACCATCAGCAGTGTGATGGCTGTTGATATTAGTGATACTGCCACCTACTGCTCGAAGAAGAACCTCTTGCACATCATGAAACCGCAGGCAGACCTCTGAGGGGCTCTTTAATTTTGAGGAACAAGTCGAAGTCGCAATGACTCATATCCGGTAAATATGGAGGATGTTCCAATACTTCCCATTGCCACCTGTCCAACATCTCTATCACCATTTGCGACACACATGATATCTTGAATTGTCATGCAACATACATGGTGGAGAACCTGTGAAAAACATTTGGTCGCTTTCTTCTTAAAGTAGAACGAAATTCTCTTGTTCCTTCCATTCCAACTGCGCTACGGGTTAATTTAAAATAAGGGTATTTTTAAAAATAATGTTTTACAGTGGCTACAGTGTATATTTAACAAGCTCAAATTATGCATGATAGGAGTAGCTCTCATACTATCCATCCCTGAAAATGAAAATAAACTGAATACTATAATTAGAGGAATTTTCGTACTGAATATCTCATGTAACATTTATGCAAGCATATATGAGAAGATGCTAAGAATATTAATAGGAAAAAAAACGTAGATAATAGGCAAATGGAAGCGAAAACCTATTCACATCCAACAATCATAATGTATGATATAAACAGGACAAAATACACGTTAATATATACCTATCTATTTATCCTCTTATAGGCCATGACGACATATAGAGCCAAGATCAACCTTCTTCCCTTACCTTGTCTTTTGCGACTAATTCTGCCTTTTCCAGCTCACCTCACCCATCCGAGCACCTTTCTTTTATTTCACTCTTCTTATTGGCTTTTTTTCTTTGTCCATTATCAGGAAATGGCCAATTCATTTTCATGTGCATCCTTTTATTTCACTGGAAATATTTTTGCTTATTTATGTGACCAAAATATTTATATTTTAAGCAAACACTTTGAAAACTGTATAATTTGGTTTCCTGTTTCTTTTTTGCCACTTTTCATGTCCATGATCGATTACTTTTATATTTAATTTGTTATACGGATGCTTTCCATGTATTATTCAATTTTCTGAAAGCAGTATTTGCTTTTATCAACCTCTGTGTTATATCCTTCTCCGCTTCACGTTCAGTATGAACACATACTCCCAAGTATGTAAAATTCACAACTTCTGTGAGTTGGATGATTTTAATTTCTTCATGGGATATGTTGTTCAGTTCAAGAGCTTCCATTTTATTCATACTTATTTCAACTTTTTGAGCGGTCTTATACAATGTGTCCGTTTTCTCCTTATATATCTGAGCATTTGATATTAAATCTGTCATCTTCATAGTCTATACCTTTTCACCTGAAATATGAGATTCAATTTCAGTCCTCTTCCTATACCTTTAATTTAAAATACAATCGATGACTATGTTAAAAAAGTAGTCTAGACATTACACAGCCCTAACTCTTGCCCTTATCTAAAAGCATTCTATGTTGTTCGATATGTAATAACAAATCTTTTACTTTCTTCATACATTTTTTCATTATTTTCATATATTTATCAAATTCCATAGCTGCTGATAATTATCCATAATGATTACCAATGTTGTCAAAATGATTGACAGAATCCATACAGTTTAGCTATGAGAAGGTTTTCAACAGGAAAATATTCAATTATATTCCATAAAGTAAAAATTGAAAGTTCTTTCACCTGTTCCAAACGTTATTGCTCGTGCCTTAATATCTTTTTAGCTTTTAGTCCTGTTTGTTAATATTTTACAAAAACGTTTCGTATGCGCTGAGAGTAGGCGCAGGCTAAATTCCTTTCCATTTTTCACATTCAGCGATTTCTCCTGTCTTTAGAATTGTTGTCCTTCAATTTGTGTACCTTTTTTTCGTTCTCCAAAGCTTTGTAAAAGATAAATCAGCAATATTTCAATAGCAATTTCTTTCGTTGTTTTAAATATTTCAATTGCTATATTATCATTGAAGCATGTCTTTCCATTCTTAATATTATGTTCAATACTTGCATAATATTTTTACATATTGTTTCTACCATAATGTTTAAATCTATATTGTAAGGGGTTGGGGGGAGTTTCTTCCATTATTGTACTTATCAGTTACATTGTATTCTGCATTTAAAATTTCATTGCGTTCTCCATCTTTTAACACATTCTCCAGTCAGGACTATGCCTTTTTTGTATCCTTTATTGAATGGTCTCAATGCTTTTCTTTCGGTGTATATTTTCCTTATCATTTCATAAGTTTTCTAATATGATCGAACTCCCTTTACTCTTCTGTTATACTGCACACGTATTTAATCTTATCTTCTTTCCGATCTTTTAACTAACTTATTTTTTTCTCTCTCTGTAATTTCTAGGAATTTCTTTAATTCCTTGAGACAGCCTTTCAAACACCACTCTAATTTTACTCCTTTCTTCTACGAGTTTCTCTGCCTTGTTCAATACCCATTCGTTGTTCTTTTTCGTTCCTTAAACGTTAAACAGGTCTGTTGCCCCTTATTATATACTATCCTAAGTTTTCCCATCTCTTTTCTGTTATACCTTCCGGGCGTTCTCCTTTCCGACTTTCTAGTTTCTCATCCTCCAAAATGTGAAATCGATTCTTTTATAACAACGGAAAAATGTTCTTTTATTTCATTCATTAACTTACACGTTATTATTCTTCATTTTGAATTTTAAATTTACGATTCCTAAATAACTAAGTAATAATCCTACAACTCCTCGCATTCTTAATACAAAGAGTAAACTTTTTAAAATTATCAATGCTTGGATTTGCTTAGTTTTTATATATTTCTGCGTGTTTACATAAAATTCCGATTAATGTAAATATTTCGTCAATACTTAAACTGTAAGTCAGATTTTAAAATTAACGATCTATACACTGCTCGACAAAACAAATAAAACACTTAGAAAATATGTTGTAACTCATGTAGTTTGTGATAAAGCATCACCACCATACCAAAATTCGGTATGGTAGTGTATAATAGAGTAACAGTGAGAGCAGAACCGTTGGACCGGTATAAGGGACATTGCATTGGTATGCATAAGAATTACCAAAAAGATAATATTCCAGAAGTCGTCAGAACACGCTTGAAATAGTCAAACAACATTAGTATGGCTTATGATCCCCTATAACGGGGATCATAACAGTTAAGCAGGCGTAATAACGGTGGTTCATGCTTGATATAAAGGGATCTACATGGTCTATGGCAACAAACTCATTCTTATTGGAGCACACTTCAGTTCAAGTGACCATGGCAATGGTTGTTGGTGTGCAGTGCGATTACAAGGGCGTCCCACATGTTCCATCGGACTTACGTTTTGAAATTGCGCTGTCCGCCCACAGTGATTGGATATATTCAGTTTCAGGATACTCCTCCGCTATTGAATTCTATGGGTAGTGGCATTATCATGCACGAAAAGAAGATCTAGGCTAACGCATCGCCTTCACTTGTTCTCGGTACATCTGCACTATTACAGTATTCCTATCAAAAACACGAAGTGGTGCCGTTTATCATTATTCCAATCCATACGAAAACACTGCCTTTACCGCAACAACGGCTAAAATTGGATTAATCAGAAAACGGAATATTTTTCAGGTATCCAAATCAAGTTTAGACCAACTCTGCGGTGATTTATGGTTAATAAATCACCGCAGTATTCTGCAAGAAAGGCAGTATACGAATCACTGCCCTTCTTGCAAAGAATCTATTTGAATTAAGCCTTCTTAATATTCTGGTTGAAAATACAAGTAAGAAAACACACACACACTCATTAGCACAATGATTTTTAATCTCTATGCGAAATGCATGTACAGTTGGTAGATAATGTTAATGAAAAAAATACAAAAAAAATGTTTTGCCTGTGGCTACAGCAACCTCAGGAAACAGTTGGTTACAACACATTGTAGGTTCAGTCTTCCTCTCAGAGAAAGATAATAACGGTTTTTCCGGGACAACCTTAGCTACCATAGTGCAGTGACTACACTTCGTGACACATTAAACCAACGTTCTACTTTCGCCAGCAACCCCCAGGCTTCGATTTGTCCAACAACCTGCCATCTCAAAGAATCATCTAAACAATGATACCTTGCTATTCTGAAGGTGCCGGAGATTTGGCTAACCCAATTAAGTAACTAAAAATGGGAATGAAATAATGTTACTGCAACCCGTTTTTAAGAATGAGTAATTTGCACTGTGTGGGGACCTGTTGAGTGATAGATCAATGCCTATTATATGTGGTTCGCCTTCAGATATACTGTTAAAACTAAACTTAATTAAAACATTTTGTACTGTTAATTTTGTCGAGTTGTGTAGAAAGAAGGTACGATGTATGTGGTATATGTTGAGACGTCGACTTTCACCGGTTATTATCCACATCTGTCACATTATGAAGGAAAGTGACATTAAACCACAAATGATATTGATCTTAGCTCTTTCTTGACACACAGATGATAGTATACTTTTAAATCAATCCACTGAGTTTTGTGGACGGTTTAACTTGAATAAATTAAATTGAATAAATACTGCAACAACTCAAGTATGAGAAACCAATAAAATGATAAATGAAAATTAGGAACATTGAATTTTCAATGGAAAACTTGAAGAAAAATCTTTCTTCAGTATAGATAATTTTTTAAATGAAAATATCAAATTAAATATTTCTCATCTAGGTTGGCCGCTCAGTTGAAAGCGTGTTTGCTCTCTGCTTTGAGTTAGAATCACATGCGTGGCATAGAGGATTGCTGAATGGCATTAGGAGATATGAGTTAGTTGAATAAATTTATACTTATAAGAGAGAATTTAGCCAACATACTCAACTTACAAAATATAACATTGTATTGAAATTAATTTTATGTTTCGGAAACTAAGTCGTAAATAAAAACAAACAGTTGATGGAAGACTGGATCCGGAGCTTTGTAAGTTGGGAGGAAAATTATCAGAATAAACAGTGATGGGATCGTATTAAAAAAAAAGAGGATATGCTAAAAATGAAAATGTTATCATTAGCTAATCTAAGCTAGCTAGTCATTTAAACAAAATGGGAGTGAATCTTCAGCAAAACAGGTATTAGAACGATGCCAGTAAAAGAAAGATCTTAGTGGGTAAATGAATTTAGTAACATCCCAGAAGACCGAAATGTAAGGTCTGACAATATTTGAGACCGGAGAAAGATTAATTCGTTGATATGAAACTAGTAATGTTAACTTAATTGTTCCCTTGAGGGGGTCATGTCAAGAAATGATGGCAACGACTATTCACAGCAAAGATAACATGTATTAATCTGTGATAATAAGAGTAATAATGATCAGGTTTGCGTAGCGTATGTAGAAAGTAACGTTGATTGGGGAATAATATCCTTGAATATGGGATTACAGAGACGATCCTCATACAGGTCCAATATCCAAAATATTGTCTAGCATTAAGAAGTTTTGTGTACAATGATTAGATATTCTATAGGATATCCTGCCAAACACAGTCTAGTTCCAGTAATTTAGGGTGTGTGCGATGTATGCTGATGGTTCACAGGACCCTTCCTTCAGTTTCTGTTAAAAATCGACTACTGACCTATCTACTGCAGCTTTCTTCTTCTTTAACCTTTTGATTCTGTCCACTGCTGGACGAAGGTCTCTCCCCATGATTTTCCAAACTACTCGGTTTCCTGCTTCTCCCATCCATCTCACTCCTGCAATTTATTCCGGTTCATCCCTCCACCTTCTTCTCGATCTTCCTCTTTGTCTCGCTTCATCCATTTGTCTCCACTCTGTTGTTTTTCTGGTCCATCTCCACTTAGCCTGTTTAACGTATTTTACAATATCCATGACACCTGTTTGAGATCTTATCCAGGTATTTGTCTTCCTATCTTTTAATGTTATTTTTAGCATACTTCTTTCCATGCGATGTCGTGTTGTTCTCAGCTTTTTGTTTTGGTCTTCTACTGCAGCTTTACCATATTCAAATACATGTAAACATGTAATGCGAGTAGAATTCTTCAGCATAATGGCTTTATCTAAGGGTCCTATAACATCACCCGATATCTCGAAAGGAATATGGACTTTGATAGTATGTCGCGTGCAATTATTTGGAGATCAACCTTGTCGACGAAAGAAGATATCCATCTAAAAACAAAATCTTTGTTGATTCCATTCTTACCCCATAATTCCATAAAGTTTCCATTAATTTTAAAACAACCTGTTGTCATCGATTTAAGGAACGTGTACTCAGCATGTGGCTCTCCGGCCAGATAACGACATTATATTCTGTTCGCAATATATTAAAAGTGGATTCATTAATCAGAAGAGATACGTTAAAGAATTCTGTATCTGATCTCTCTCTTACACCTTCCAAAATTAAACTATTTTTAAGCTGGATCAGCGCTACATGCATGTCGCCGCTTAATTTTAGACTCGTACCTGACATCTCTTATTTGCTACAATACACCAACTACAGCAAGCTGACGACAAATTAATTAGCGATGATATCGCTAGGCGTTCGATTATAATAACGCTTGCGAAAAATGTACGGTCATTGAACGCTGACGGGAACAATAAGTGTTCATCGATCTACCTCAAAGAGGAGGTACCTGGTCTTCACTGCGTGTGTTCACAGTCACCTCATTTCGTTTTTTTTCTTCTTTTCCCTCATGTTTAGATGACATGCTGTCAGTGATAAATGACTCGTAATGTGCTTTAATCGTCAACTGTGGCATCCTAGGCAACGCTTACTCCATCCACGGACTAATTGATTCTCTCTGTTGCTGTTTACTGGTATTTGCAGTTTAGCGTCTAATAAATGTTAATTTATTTTTACTGAATGCGCGAATATAATCGTGTCGTTGCTAACAATCATATTGCGACAGAATGCGAGTTGGAGATATCCGATTAAAATATTGAAAATAATCTTTAACGACACCATTTTAGAATATCATCTAATGATGCTAGTATTGACTACCTTAAAATGTAGATGTGATTTACACTTTCAGAACGATGTCCAATATTTCAATAGCATTTAATCATTGTGAAACAACGCAGTATGAGGTCATGTAAGCATATAACTGTTTTACATTGTACAGGAAAAAAAAACATTTTTTAACAAAATATTATAAATAAAATATTCATAAACTATTGATTCTTTGGTAGTTTTTAATAAAAAAAAAGTAAAAAGTTGATATTCTAAAAATGACTAACTTTTAGAACTGCGTGCTGATTTGCAACCTTCAAAGAAAAGAAAAATTAGCAGTGAACATTTAGAAACCCCCCCCCTTTTTTTGTAATTGCATTAACGTATAATGACAATATTTATTATCACAACTATTATCCTGAAAAGTAATTTTTTGCCTCGTTTTTCCATCAATCTGAGTCTATCGAAATGACTCCATAAATATCCTAAACTATAATAAATAATTCTAGTGACATAATTTAGAAATCAAATAATTTCTGATAAAAATAGATCAATTATAGTGAAAACAAGTCTATAATTAACCAGTCTTGAATCTGCAATTGGAAACGAATACATAAAATCTACCTTAATCTTGAATAAGATTGAAAAATAACATCAGTAAACTCACCTGATTTCTCAGAGCTCTCATTTTTAGCCCAATTCTCAGATCTGTAATTTAAGGGTTGTTTAAAATAGCTGTTGTATAAAGCTAGTTCAGTGTTTTGGCATTTCAGTTCAGATTATTCTATTGTATTGTTCATATTAAATTTGCCATTATCATTAAACGTATACCTAATAATAGTAGTTGATGATTTTCACTGTCCTACTATTTTATTATTTTTGTTTCTGATTTTAATATCGGCTTTGGTGGGGCCATTATACATTTCATTCAAAGCGTACCGAACAATTGGCGAGAGAATGATTGTGCTCATTACTTATGATACATATTGCTTTACTCTGTAGGATTTTCGATCAGTATAAAAGCTGTTATGATCAACTATTTGTGTTGTTTACAATATTTAATTCTTCTCAATTTTTAATATGGAAAAGTAGTCTATAAGTTACGAGAAAAATGAACGCTTCTTGAAACATATGGAAAATAATCTGCGACTTAGGAAGTAATAATTAAAAGCTTTAACAGAAACTCTCATAACAAAATGCAGTAATTCAGATCGCTCTATCAAAAGAGCATTGAAATATTGTCGAATGTTTAATGTTGTTACTTGTAGCTGGAATTTTTTTTTCATATAGTGACAAAAGAAGCCAAAAGAAAACATCTTCTGATGAGCTATTTTCATAAACATGAAAAACGGAACACCCTAGACGTTTGCAGTACAGATTGATGGATTGACTCCATTTATAGCTTTCTTGTTAACTAACTGATCTATAAGAAGCTACATGAAAGCTGACTGACTTGTTTCACTCGTGCGGAAAGTATGTGGCTTACTCATCCGCTACCTTCATTTAGCAATAAAAATGGTCCTTTTATTGTCACAGCACTGGCAAGTGCTAAATGCTTCATATAATCTCTCTCTCTCTCTCTCTCTATTTGTAAAAGGAGAAATCTTTGGATGAAACACCGTTCAGGCTAGTAAATGGCTAATCAACTTCATTTAATTACTCTTCAAATGAACCTGTTTTAATCTAAATGAATTAACCATCTATATTTATCTTGATTTGGTTGATTGATAGAGTAAAAGAACGAAGGAAGAATGGAATTTTATCCTGTTATTAACCATAGGAAATTCAATTCTTTGTATTTTTTTGTTAAGGCGTAGAAAAAAAAGTAAGGAAATCATTGCAAAAGATCACAATAAATGCATAAAATAATAAGGGTGGATTTCTTAACTGAAATCTTATGTAATGATACTAATCATCGTGAAAACGACTGAGCTAAGAACCGTTTTTGACTGCGCACATACTTTTGTTTTGCCAAATTCTGCCATTTAAGTGGACCTATTGAAACAACTAATATTAATAGCGATTGGCAAGTACCAACGTTTATCAAATTCTCTCGGATCAGGAAAGAATTTTTTCATTTTAAATTATTTTTTAACAAAAACAGAATTATAATAAAAAAAGAAGAAATATTTTATTCCTGTTGAAGGAAAACATTGTACAGTATGTTCATTATAATGTCAACTTTTGTTGTAAACTCGCTAAAAGTTTTTCTGGTAATTGAAATGCAGCAAGCAGTATTTATAGATGCAATTAAGTTACAAGGAGGACACAATTTTTCAATTTGTTTCGTCTTTAAGATCGAACAGATTTCATCTGCAAATTTCTTGTATTCAGTCTTCGATATTCCATACGGACTTCGTCCACAAAGAAAGGAGTCTCGCTGTTCATGAAGTAGCGGCGTGTCAAACTTTTATTATCGAAACCTTTGGACATTTAATAGCAGTTAATAATCCACATTCTATAGAATGAAGAGCGAGAAATCGGACACTCTAACGTAGTTTTAAAATTCCTTCACAAATAATATTCAGTTTTTGAATAACTATGAGAGAGAATATGTTGGTATGATCATCGATATTAAATATATACGATGTCCAGTTGAAAGATTTTGTTACTGAAATAACCTAGAATGGCAGACAGAAACTGGTGCGTCTACTGCCCACTCTCATCAACCTTTCCATTTCTGAATGGCCAGTTTTCTGTTAGACATATCACGGGATGGTGGGACTTCATCTTTTAATGGGAAATCTCTTTCATTTTGATAAATAAAAACTTCATCTGCAGTTTTATTGGCTTACCACAAACAAGAGGTGTCAGAAAACCTGCGCATATATATCGATGCAATGCAGCATCACTTTTATGTCACCCATCAATGGTTAAAATAAGTATGGAACCTCCATGTAAAGTACTGAAACCAGCCGTAATTTACAGAATAATACACTTACGTCTAGTGTTTGTTTAGCTTTATGTGAAACATCAATAATTATTTTGTGTATTCTATTTAAATTTTCATGTCATCTGAAGTGTTAAAAATTGTCTATTCTTAATTTCATTAAGATTGGGAACTTCTGTGACAAGACGAGATTTATTTCTCTTTATGGAATAAATTAAACATCTAATCTTTCTTCACAACATGCTATACATATCTATTGTTTGGATAATATATTTACTATATTTCTTTTAATCATCATCATCAAACATCGTCCTCATCAATCCTCATCCTTCTTACAATACAATAGTTTAGAAGAGTGCATTAAGTTGTTAATGATCCATGGTTCTTGCTAAACCACTTCACTTGGTAAGCAGAGGATCAACTTCTGTTACATTCCTTTTTCAACAAGTGTGTTTATGAATAATCAGTGATGTAACTCAGCGGGATCAAGAGGAAAGTGCTCACAAGAGAACGGCAAACTAACCTTTCAATTTTTTTTTAGATTACTTTCCGATGGATGCCCTCATTTCAGAGGAGGAAAAACAAAAAAATATAAGATTTGGATTACATTATTTATATCTCGAATCAGTCCTGAGTAACTGAAATATTTAACTTCATTCTCCATATGTGAAAATATTTAGAGTATGGAGGTGACAATAATAGTCACTGGCTCTTGTCGGAAAGTTTTATTTCTATGCAACTGTGAGTAATATTAATTGCAAATATGATTATAGCTTATTCATATTTTGTGGACGAATTTTCATACTTTCCAAGGCACTTATAATATTTTAGTGACCATTCATTATGTCATATTTTCAGTACACAATTATAGGGCTGCAACCTCTCACATCAGCAACCAAACCGAATCAGCGTATCTTTCCTATGATATAGATAGCAAAAATATAAAATCTGGATATACCAAGAGAAATATCTCTACTATCACTACCAACCGAAATTTGGTTACTTGGAAAAAAAAATCACTGACATCTTTATACAAAGGAAACACGAAAAATCAGTATTGAAACAGAAAGCAGTCTAACATCGGATTAACCTATTCTGCAAATCTGCTAAGATTAATGAAAATACGGAGACAGCTAAGGAGAAAGAGAGTAAGTAAAACTTCTCTCTCTCCCTTAGTTAATTTAGTTTTATTTATTTATACACTTTAGTTTATTCATATTTCAACCAAATGCGAATAAACTAAAATTCTTCTGTTGAGTAAGTAAAATACTACAGAGAAGATTTTGTAAGCTGAGAACAAACACGTGACAAACTAAGTTTAAAACTTATATTTCCTGTTAAATGGAAAACAAGTAAGTTCGTGACTTTGATATAGCAATGAATAATAAGCCTGGAGACATCAGTAGGATAATGTACACACTTCGCTGTAATTTGCTAAAAACACGGAATACATTACATAAAAAACTCATGGCAGAGATCCAAAAGTAAGAATGTCTTTGACAAAACCATCTATCAGTTTTTATTAAGCACTTCCTTTTTCACGATAGTTTCACACCAATGCCCTCATCTAGGGAACTACGTCAACTTGGTCACGTCTTATATAAGAAAAGATTAGATGCTAATAAGCACTACTTTGAATATATTCTTAACACTTAGGATACGTACATAGCTGTGAGCTGACAGATGACAAATCTGAGCTTCAAAGTTCTTCCAACGCCAAATTAGTTGAATCCGGTTGACGTTCTAAATATAGGCGGCGCAATGACATGTTCCCGGATGTCAAGATTACAAATCACGTAATATATTGCTATTTTAAAGAGAGAAATCACTTAATCAACTGACTCCAAAATAAAGCGAAACATCTTATGGCTTGTTCAGAATGCATGTGTGGAATTTATCAGTGAATAAAATTAGAAATACATGACAACTATTCGCTAACGTTCCTGCTTTTTATCACTTAAGGACATTTTGTGTCTGAAATGAAATCGGATCAGTGTTTAGGTATAAAAATATAATTTTTGGACAGATGAATAATATTATCTCACACTTTGAGTCTGTTTAAGACTCAGTTTTGTTTTTTTCAACTGCTTTCCACACAGCGTCGTAGCTTTGGACTGCATGTTATACTGGCTCATAGAAAGCACCAATTAGCATGCCACTAAAGGTCATTGTGGGAATTTAATTTAATTAGGATCAGAGCTCAGCGGGTTTACCTAAAGTGGAGACACTTGAAGTTTGGATAGCTTCGACTGCAGAACTAACTGGCACGAAAAGAGAATAAGAATAATTGTGTACTAGAATATTATGAATATTTTCGAACTATAAGAATGTGAATGTACTGGATAAGAAGTTTTGGAAGGAAATGTGTAAAATGCAAAATTGAATTATTTAAATGGAGAAAATCTGCATGCTAATGTCGAGGATCCAGGTCTAACAGACATTCTTGAAAACTTGTATTAACTAATATGGGAATATTTTCTTTTACATGGCAATTATAGCCACTGTCTCAATGATAGTCATTTAAAACCAAAACTGTTGCCTTGCATTTAATCAATTTACTCGCAAAAATAGACGGAAGATTCTCTATTCTCTATCATTAATTTCTTATGTTTAGTACATTGAAAACTACAGTCAGTGACAGCATAAAATTGCAGATTATTTTATACAGTTTTATAATTGGCGAGGGTAGTGCCGACAAATCTATGGCACGTAAGATGTTTTGGCACCTGGGGCACACACTGTCGTTATCATATTTTTTTTTCTACCTAGCAGTTAAATAAGAAATTTAGGTTAAAGGTATATGACACGTGCAAAGAAATCTTCAATTTCTCATACACTTGACATTGTTGTTGCCAGATAGTTTTGAATGATGGTGTGCAGGATTATGGACACGCGATTTGTGTTATAAATATTATTTAGGTAATGACAGGAGATTATTTCATTAGTTCCAGTAGAATCATGAACCTCTTTTGCTAGGAAGAAGTTATGTATTGTACTGTTTTTAAAAATAAATGAAAACTTTTTTTACATATTTTGTTTTAAAAGTTCAAGAGAACACATTGTAAATTGCCGGCCTGGTTGGCCGAATGGTTAGAGTATCCGCTTTCCAGCCAAAAGGCTACTGGTTCCCGCTGTGGGCATGGATGTTTATGATTGTTTTTGAAAATACTAGTCACGGTAGATGGCGTTGGTATAGTTGCGGTTAGTTGTAGTAGGTGGATTAAGTGGTAGAGACAGAGATTTGTAGAGTACGTGCCCTCCATTGATGAGCCTTTGGACTCCCTGGAGATGTCGTATAATAATAAATTATAATGTACAAGGAATTACATTATAGTGTTCATTTTTTATGCAAGAGTAATAATGTGAAGTATCATAACGACAAACCCCTTCTACGTGAAGGCACGCATCAGATTATCTTAGTATCTCAATGCACAGTAATATGGGACAGTAGGAAGTGCCGCGACGAATTCTTCTCTTGAAGAGCATTTTTAAAAGGTGTTTAAAAATATTATAATATTATAATTATAATATTATATTTGAAAATATTATAAATACATATATATAGTATAATTTAATACATATATAGCTTTATTTAAAGAATAAAAATAACATTTTGTTGATGAGAATTTCAGCGAGTGCGCAACTCTAAATATGTGCTTTAAAAAAGATGTTATCAAGTTAAAATTTGATTTCAGCTAAATCCAATTGCGTAGATAGCAATGAAATATAGAAGAGAAATTCTTTGAAATAACAGTTTGTCGAGAAAGGTTTAATGATAATAATAATAATGTATTTGCGTAGGCTACTCAAATATACCTTGTCACTGCTCTTACCTTATTATGAAATGTAATTAGAATAATGAAACATAATTTACATTTAACAAACACGACTTGACTGCTCTATGGATTGTTTTTCATCTACACAATATCATATTCTGTTATTAATCACTCTACATTCATTGTGGACTCATAGAACACCAAACAGATTTTATCATTCACGTTACTCACTTAAAATAGTTTTTAAAAAAATTCTGTGACCTTAGTCTTAAATGAGGAGACTATTTTTGATGAATATAATGTTCGAGTAAGTTTTTCTTGTTTTATGAAATCTAGAATCTCTCTGGATAGATTGTAATGTTTACTCCAATATGCTTCCTGACAGCACCGTTTACTCGTATAACAACATGATTTAAATTATACTCTAACCAGGATTTCAGTGCTTTCACCATGTATTTGATAAAGCAAATAATATACATGACATAACTAATTTAAACGTGTAGAATTCAGCATGATTTATAGTGTGTTGGTTCGACAGAAAAAGAAACAAAAATACCTAAAATCGCCCTTGCGGCAAACGATATCGTAAGAAAGATTTTCTTGATTATGGTATTTGTCAGTATGGAAGGAAAGAAAGAAAATATCAAGTTCTTTGTAGAAGAATTATACAACATAATTTCGGCAGTCAAAATGAATTGTAGATATGTTAGTTATTAACTGGAGTCTCAATGAGTTTTGGATAAGTAATATTATTTCACGTAATATCAAAGATGTAGCAATACTCCAGAAGCCACAACATATTCCAGTGGCTTCTGGGTTATGTCTAAAACATCTACTTCTATGCAAATTGAAGGTAAGGGGAGGGTGAAGATTTGATGACTTGTTTTGATAAATAGATAAAATTAAGATGGCCATTGTTAAGTTTATAGACAATATTTAGAGATACGTGGATTAAAAAAATGACTAATAATAAAAGATGCTCAAAACTTCAGATAATAATAAAAATTTAAAACTTTAAGGAAATTAAACACTAATCAACACAATCAGGACATTCAAACATCAATTTTATGATGCGGTAAAGCAATTCACAAAAGCGGAAGAGTTTTCAACTGTAGGATAAAGATAGTGAAAAACAATTTTAAGGACGTATAACAAAGCCAAAATCCTGAGAATAACAATACCCAAACATGAAAAGGTTTGGGTATTGTTATTTCCTAATGGAAGAAGACGTTTTGAAACTGGAATAGTTGAAGGATCTTAAAACATCATATCTTATTCTAACTTCTGTATACTACATATAAACATAAGAGCTTAGTATAAAATCTGGACACGTCAGAGAAAGAGTTAAGCATGCTATTTCAAAGTATATACTAACTATATGCTTTGTATATACTGCAGAGTACATACTAAATCGTAGTTTGCTTGGATTGTTTTGAATCATGGCTGAAGCAGCCAAGGCTATAAGGCGAGTCTTTGGCTCTTAATTGTGCATGTTCTTCGGACCGGTTTGCTTCCTTTCTATGCGGAAGCAAAACCCCCTAACTGTACTATAAAACCGGCTGACAACTTTTCAGTTGTAAAACCCTTATGAAGTTCTCCGCGTCCTACGCGGAGAACTTCATAAGGAAGAAAGGGCATCGTCTTTACTCACTGAGCTACTACAGAGACAATAAATTAGCAGATGATTTTAAAAAGGTGCTGCAAAGATCATTGAGAAGTATCAAAAGTGAATCAATTTACTATCTAGGGGGTTGTAAATATTGTCTTGCTTAAAACTACTAGAGAGAGAAAGAGAGGGAAAGAATGCGTAAATATTATGTGCGACCACAGCCTTAGATAGTATATTTTTCAACCAACGAAGAAACTGAGAGAGTAGATAGACATACTGACGATGTCGTGATTATAAACATAACTGATAATGCTACTAATTAAGCCAGGATTATGTGAATACAACATAACAGACCATTTTCGTATACCAGTCAAAATCCAGTATATATGAGGCTGTGGAGATTAACGAAAATAATGATACTTCGGTAGAAACAAAGACAGTAACAAAGCAATTATGAAATCTGAAAATTATTTCCGAAACATCAAGCTCAAGTTATTCCACACATAAACAAATAGCTTTGAATATTGGTTCTCAAACTTGCTCTGCAAAAATGTAATTGAAGGAATTGAATAGTGAGAGAGAAAAAAATAAATATAAAGAGAGAACTGAAAATGTAATAAACAAAATGAAAATGTACATAAATATGAAATATCGGAAGCGCACATATGAAACAGAATATAGATTATTCACTTCACTTCTCCAGAGTGGAAAGACAAAGGAATTGAATTCGCTAACGGCGGTAACGTTGCAACAAAGTAAAGAACAAAAAATGCTTGGGTTTATTTCTAATCTCCGAACATAAACCACGAATAATTGTGGATATACTTAATGGCAACAAGGCTCTAGGGAATGACGGAGACCGGAAGAATGAGGCAAACTTGTAGTAAATGTCATACAAAATTTATTCTTTATATATTTGTTTTAAAAAAAACAAATCCTTTTCGATAGGAAAATTCAGAATAACACTACTTTACCTTAGTATTTTTCATTTGATGAAATAATCTTTTTAATAGTTATCTAAATAGTATTTATTTCATTATATGATAATGCTAGTTTCATGGTTAGCTTTTACTCAGTTAATTTGCTAGAATATTCATGTTTTCTGAATATTATGGCAAATTATCTTTTGATAGAAAAAGCCAAGCCACTATCTCTTTATAGTACGCTGCTAGTTTTTGTGACTGATGTTAAAAATACCAGAATGTTCAGGTCAGGTTAGCTATCGTGTATCGCACACTCGAGGAGCTGTAGAATATCATTTTCTAAACGACGTGATATGTTTATTTTAATTTGACTCAATTCCATTGAGACAAAATCATTACCGCAATAATTACATTTTTGATTACTATATTCATGTAGTATACCTTTCCACAGCATTCTGGTGTAGGTTAGTGATTTAAATTCGGAAGTGTTATTATATTATGCATTATATTATATTTATTTGCTCATAGTCGCACTGTCAATATCGCAAATTCACGTTCTTTGTGATACATTCTAGAAATTCTTATAATTACATTTAGTATAAAATCTTTCGAAATGTCTGTACTAAGAGTATATTTTGCATTAGTGCTTGGTTGTATTACCGACTAGTTTTAATTGTTAGATGTAATACTACAGTTTCATTCAAACTGTTTTACTTCATAAGCTTTTGCCGCTGATTTTACAGGCATTCTATTATGCAAATGTATTCTGGAATTCAGTAAAGAATTTGTAGCTGAGGAGGGAGCGGAGGGCTTTCAAAAATTTAATTTACAAATGACCAAATTATTATTATTATTATGTGACACCTCCAGGGAGTCCAATACTCATGGAGGGAGGGGACCTCGATTTCTTAAAATTTTAAAGAAAATTAGTTCAATCGTTCTTAATACCAGTTATAAATTTTATAGCATACTTATCTTTTTTTATATCAAATTAACACTGAATTAGTCTCCGTAGCTCACTGGGTATAGACTTGGTACTTTAGTTGGAAAGAACCGGATTCGAACCCGCTTATTGAGATCATTATTTTCAAAGGTTTTAGTTCTGTATTCACTTAACAGTGGATGCAACTGTTCAACTTACTGCACTATGCTGTCTCAGCATGCATTTCTGCCTAAGGAGAGAGACAAAACACTCACTAGGAGCCAAGTTTTTGATTCAAAGTTTAGGTAATGATTTTCCTTGCTCAGTGTGAGACCACCCCTCCTTATTGGAGGCCTCAAACTGATTGTGAAATTTCCATTTGTACAGCGGGATGCCAAGAATTATCTGAGTCTCCATAGCTCAGTTGGTACCGAAAAAGCCTTGGAAGGGCGTTGGGTTCTCAGATAAATGTTCGATTGCTGTCTGTGATGCGAAGAATTTTTAACAGAGTTTTTCAATCAAAGGAATTAGCTGGTCTCATAGGGCGGGCGAGGTTTTTTTTTAACCTGAAACTCGGGTTTTTCTTTCCTCCAAACAGGCCAAGCCGGTTCCTTGAAGGCACATGTAGACCGACATAGAACACTGTTGTCAAGAAAGACAACGAAATCTCCTTGTCTGTAATAATTTCCCAATAAAGTAACATTGATACCCAACCAACGAACACACACACGCATCTTATCTATCCACGGAACTAAAACGTGCTGTACTTTTTCAGCATCCCTGAATGGAATTACCATTGATGTGATCCTGTGGCTTCCTCTCTTGGAAGGGGGTTGCAGCTGATTACTAGGGAGATAATGACGCAAGTGGTTTCCCATTGCCTTCCTTGCCGTATTTTTTTATGACTGTAGCCTGTGTGTTCACGGGCCCGGTTTACCTGCTTGCGGGATGAAAACCCCCAGATAAACTGGCGGAAAAAGCCCTGCTGTCCACGCCCAAGACTGGCTAACTTGGCTATGGTTGATGAAAATCCTTCAGCTCCTCACGTCGTCGACGGGAATCGAACCTAGGACACTCCTTCCCTAGACATATGGTTGCGAAGCGCAAGGCCACTAGGCTAACCGCGCGGACCGATGTTTTAATGGTAATAGGAATTACCATTAAAACATCTATTTTTAAAGTGTCGTAATGGGCACCGCCAGCCTTATTCGATATTTAATTATGCTCTCAAAATCTTTGATATGACGTAGACTTCATTATAAATACAGATTGAACCTCTGTTTGAATAGTGTTCGTCTGGAACGAAATTTCCATTGTTGTTTTGGATAAATATGATTTTTATTTCGAACTTCTCAAATGTAAGAGAAAGATTGGCAGAAAAATAAAAATATAATTTATGGCCGATTAAGAGACAGTTGAGATTAAAACGTGGTGCTTTCGCTTTATTTCTTTCACAGTTCAGAGGTTTAAAGAAGAAAAAATAAAATTTCTCTGATGACCATTTATATATATTTAAGAGTATAAAAATTTTCGCTTCTCCTCCAGACGTAATACGAAACTCATATTTGAAATTAGGGAAGTGGTATATGAACCCCCCCCCCCCCATCAAAGATCTCCACGTGAGGTTTAATTTGCTTACTATTTTCAAACTAATGTTTTAAAACGCTTTTGACTCTCTCTCAAGATCTTATATTTAAATATAAAACGGTTGAAATCAACCCCCCCCCCTTCCTGGAAAATTAGGATATTTTATGCTTTGTATCTAGAATGTATTATCTAATTTAGCAATTGAATAATTTTCTACCAAACTCATCTTTATTCTTAGGAGTTCATTTGTTAGGCAAAATATCTTCATCACTTTTATCTAATCTTGGTAACATAAATTTCAAACGATCATTCTATTTGCTACACTAATACATTGCCATTGATGAATTTTACTTTCTCACATTTATGCTGCTGGCAAAAGAGTTTCTGCATTAGAAAATTTAATTTTAATTTTGCTTTGCTAGAACTACACGTATTCATTTCAACTACAGTTCACTACGTTGTATCACGCCAATGCCCTAAGGCCACACTTGGCATCATTTGCATCTATTTATTTAAACAACATGCGTGTTTGTCACTGCATGCAAGTGCTAATTTTAACAGCATGAAATTAAAAATTAAAAGCATTCGTAATCATGTGACATTCATTCAAATATGTGTGAAGGACTGTAGATTGTTAAAAAAAAAATAGGAATAATTTTAGAATCGTTATGGCTTCTATTCGTTTGCTTACGTGCATAGAAATCAATGTATTATTTAGTATTGTATAGACTTTATAATTAGTTCAATTCAATGAATGAATATTTCTTTAATAATACTAAAAGCCAACTGAAGTTCTATTTAAATTTTTTCCTTATGAAAAGCTGTTCTCTTTTATTACCGGAGGCTGATTAGCCTTTGTTGCATTCAATCTGCGTCGCATTGTGATGTCCTTCACATGCATATCTAGTCAATGTAGGTTTGTCTCAAAATTGTAGTGCTTTATGTCATATATGTATTTATTCATTTAGAAGGTTTGTTAGCATGGATTTCTGCCTAATAAAAGAGAAACCCTGTGTAGTAGGAGCCACGTTTTTAATCTCTTATTATTTTTTAATTATAAATTAAAAAGTTATAATTCATTTTTAATGATGAAATATAATCAGTGGGGTGTCTATTCTCATCCACATGGATGTAAACAGAAACCAGAATGCGTTCCTTAGGCAGGCACTGATTTGCTCGCTATATCGGAAGTACTAACTGAGCTTTCCACTTCTAAACGGAAAAACGGAAAAGATGTATAATTGCTAAGAACGTAGAACATTTTTTAAATGATAATTTTTTATAAAAATATTTATTATTATTATCAACATTAGAAACTTCCAGAGCACTGACACATCGAGGGAAGCTGTACATCACCCGCACCAGATGTCATACCTTAAATCAATGGAATTACCATTGTAACAGGCAAATTGTTCTCACTTACTGCTCAATGGGAGAAAAAATCTAGCTGTCGCATCTTTCTTAACTATATACAAATGTAACTTGACCGAATGCTCCCTTTGTCTCCCTCACCTTCCATATAATGAAAAGTTTCATCAGTTTATACCTATAATACCCCTTAAGAAAAATATAGACCTATATCATATCCCCCCCCTTCCTCCTGTTTACCAGTGTCCTCAGTTCCACATATTCTCAATCTGCCCTTGTGATCTACATTCCGTAATCCTTTCCCTTGCATCCTTTCCACAGCTTCTTTATCCCCTCCGAACTAGTAGACCAAACATGCTCACGGTAGTTCAGTGCTGTAGTAGCAAGGTCTTGTAAACAGGCAAAATGACTTCCATATCCTTACATGTCAATTCGTTGCGACATTGCAATTATCCTCTGAGTTGTATTTGCATTTTTGTAATGTGACCTTCGAACTTCAGTTTCCAATCCATAACTCCAAGATCCGTAGGATCATCAATTTTTGGTAACAAAATTCTACCAATATGATATACCGTCGGAAATAGCATCACCCGAAACTGCGTACTTTTACATTTACTAAAATTGAAGTGATAGGCATTATCATTCGCCCACTATTCGAAGCTTATTAAATCATTCTGTAAGCCCTCTATACGTAGCATGTATTGCATATAATAAAAATTTTAGTATTACAACACATACGTTACAAGTAGGTATTTAGAGAATTTTATAATTATTTTATACTATTTAATAATTGAATGATTTAGTATATGGAAAAGTTGACATTATTCAAAATGAACCATATACATCGGATATAAGAGCATCATATTTTAATGTTAAATTATGGTATCCCATTAGCAGTTTAATATTTGCCCCAATGAGTAAAGTGCATTAGTTATTATATTAATTCAATGGAATCGTGGGGATAATTTATCAAGGGAAGATGTCTTAAAAAATGAAAAACACTTAACATGCTTCGTAAAATAGCCAGAAATCAGCGGTCGAAAACATTCAAAGAAAGAAGGGGATGGGGATAAAACAATAATTATATTTCAATGCAGTTTTATATAATGAAGAAACTCTTACATTTGAAAACCAGTACATATTTTTAGTATAATTTGACAGGAAACTTTTACTCTTTCCAGATGTTGAGTTAGTTCTTTTAGACTCTGGACAAAAAGAATTAGAAAATAACAAGAAATTGTTACAGCTTGTCTTATATGTATTCGTATGATTCTGTGATCATCAAGAAAGATTTTTAAGTGACACGAGAATTGTAATGATTTATGTTATATGGTGCTCAACCATTAAAGATTGTAAAACCTTTTTGTATATTAGTATCGTGAGATTTCTAAGTTTTTTTTTTGTTTGTTTGTTGTTGACATGATCATTAAAATATCTCTACTTATTACGATATGAAACAACAACACACGCACATGAGAAGTTCTTGTCTTTGATTGGATCTTCTCTTTTGATCATTGCTTGATAGATGTTGCAAGTTTTTTCAAGAATCAATCGAACGCTCCATTTTTTAATATATGTAAGACTAGTTTTTTCACTATCAGTACTAGTTGTTTTAGTATAGGTAAACTAGTACTGGTTTTAAGGCACTCTGAATTTGTAATTCAAATTAAGACTTTTCTTCCCTCACAGTGAGCCCCTTATCTCGGTGGGTTCCAATGATCTGTATTGCGTAGGCAAGAATCAACCTTGCTCTTGCAAAGTGATCACAACAATATTTCACTGTTATACCATATACCAAGTGGACAGCTTATTAGAGATATCTCATCTAATAGTGTGATAGAACACCTTGGCTTCAGAACAGCCTGGATGTGAGTGGAGTCGATCCTAAAAAGGTCTGGAAACACTCCCTTAAGTTTCTGATTTTTTGCTTGTAGATCAATGTCATAAACATCGAATTCTACCACATTTCCTAAAATGTTTGTGGGTATGGATCAGGTAAATAGTGGGGAAAGATCCCTTAAATTGGGAGAGGGGATCCATCAAGTTAGTTCTCATATACGTAGAACCATTTGGTCTATAATATTGTGCCTTCCTTATTCTTCTGGAAGTCTACTTTACAGCGTAAATTGTGAACGTGAATACATTATTTGGACAGCGATGATATTATGGCAGGCCGCGCCATTCAACCTGTGCTCTTCTTGTACAAAGAGCCCTAAAGAGTATTAGGAGGCATGCCAGGATCATCGTTCCACTATCATCACCTTAACGGTTGCGCTATGAATCTATTTTTTATGGGAGTCCAACCCATAATTTTGGGAACATACTGTACATTAAGTGCAATCGATGCGCTATGGTTAGAAAATTCGATTCGCCTATTATAGATATCGAACATGGAACATTTTCAAACCATATTATACATCCGATAAGCAGAATAGTAGTCTTTTACCGGACAAAAAATTGTTTACCCTGAAGTCTTTCACTAACATCTATCATTCCTATAGCAGGATTCGAATCAGAACCCTGTTTGTTAAAGAAAGAGAGAGAGAGAGAGAGAGCTGCTAACCACTCAGCCGACAAAGCTGTCCGTCTTTTAGTGTTACCTGCTGATGTTCTCTCTCCGCTTTAGCTGTAACCATTTGTTTTTGTTGCACAGGAGTGGTGCCCTCAGTCGCGTCACTACCATACCTACTATACTTTCATGACGCTATTCGATGCATAGCGAATTCAGATTCTCTCATAAATCCTGATTGTATCATACAGTCCAAGTGTAACGTGTATTGAGGTTCACGTTAGAGCCGATTCTTAGTCGACGTCTGCATCAAACTGCAATTTTCGGGCATATGCCCGATGTCAATTGAATTTTTTCTACTTATTGCACCACTCTTGTTATACTCGAAACAATATTGCGCCTGAGAAATTTGACACATTTCTACTGACAATTTGTCTCTGACTCTCATTCTACTATTGCAATCGCCTGTGTTATGCCTTTTGTCCGTCAACTCACTGATGTGTTAAGTGCTGTGCTAGAGGCAGACTTTTGCAAATTTATAGCTGGTGCTATTTCCGTTTTATATAGGAATGTCAGTGATACTTTGTCCACCGAAATTCATTGTTCACATAGCAGGCATTTCTGAACCATTGTTAACATGACTCTCTCTCATCAGATATGCCTTAAATCGGTGAACCAAAGAAGGCTACATATATTTCATTGAGCGCTAATATGATTCTTTGGAATAAACGTATTCGAATTTTAAGTGTGACAATAAATTTACTTAATATATTAATCCTATTTCGTCTAAGTTTCTTTTTTTAGGAAACAGTTTGTTCTTCAGGACAACGTGCCGAAGAATTTGTTAAGAATCCAGGGAGACTTATTTGACCAGATCGTGACTGCATAATCAATATTTTGCCAAAATTGTCAGATTGTCTCATAGTTCTATTAGTTCGGTGCTTATGTATTCTGAATAGATTTAGTTTACTGGTTGATTGAACTGTTCGTTAAATTACACAACCTTCTATTTCTTACTCTGGAAGTAAGTATTCTAAACTAAATGGTTATTTAATTCCTCTTACTTAAAATATTCCTTCTAGCTGAATAACATTACAAACCTTTATTAAAACAATAAGGCATTAGAAACGTCAATAATGGAATGGACTGTACAAGTTAATGCAGATATTAAAAAAAAAGAGAGAGAGATGGATGTAAGAAATAAATTATAAAGGTGCAATTTCCTTGCCCAATATTGGCAGAGTTTCAAGATTATAAAGAATTTTTTTTAAGCTTGTTCACGCCTTAAAGAAATTTCTACGTTTGCTAAAAAAACACGTTTCTTTTGAAAATCATTCCTGGGTAAAAAACAAAGTCCAATGAAGCTGAGACAAAGCATACATTGGACAGACTGTGCGGAAGTTTGAAATGCGTAAAAACGAACACCAGTTATAGTGTTGAATATAAAAGTAAATCGAAATTAGCCTCACTCACATATTTTCTCAGAACGTTGTGAAATGGATTAGTCCTCTGCCTCGATGCCTTATCTGGAAAACAATCTCTTGTAGAACAATAAGGAATCCCTATGGTATTACAATCGCATGCCCTCTTAAAGACGAACCAGGGACTCATACTTCCTAACATTTGGAAGTCTCTCATACGTTTATGCAACCCATCAGCCTTTCATTACACCAGTAACAATCTAAAGACCTTACATAATGGACGCTTTATACAGTATGTCAAATGACGCACGTGACTAATTTACGTTGTTATTCATATTATACCTTTTAAAACAACCGCTGTTAAGAAGCGTTTAGATTAGTTTATGTATGTTATCTAGTAATTTTTATTACTGAATAAAATTGTCAGTTTGTAAGCGAAACATGCTTAAGTTCAATATTTTTAAAAAGAGATCTGTGAGTAAATCCTATTCTTAGATTTTCTGTTATCTATTGTCCTTGTAGTTTGGCTTCGATACAATAACGTATTGCTTTATAATAGTTCTGAAGTTATACGAAAGGATCGGGATATAAGAATATATTTGTCTTAACTTTGGTTTTTCTTTTATATTAAAAACTGACAACATGGAAGAGTAAGTGTAGAACCAGGAATGAGTGTTCAGTTGATGTACTATTCTTTAAGAGTAGAAAAATAATTAAACGCTGTGCTTTGTATTATGAGTCAGTTTCCATGACGACGTTACATGCTGAGCATCCTTTTTGTTACTCTTTGGAATGATTCATACCCTGCAAGTGTTTCTTTCCTCTGAAAATCCTTCCAAAATCTTAATAGCTACTTGAGACACATAAAAATAGCTTTCTATGACCACAGCGTGACATCCGTGTGATAAAAGGAGAACGTGGTTCACATTCCAATTATACTTCTGCCAGTCCATGCTTAGATGTTGCAACCGCGTCTAGTGTGGTGAATAGAGCCGCGCTATGCTGGCAGCGAAATACTCGATAAGCACCAGTAGCCACTAGGCACTATTAACATAGAAGCTCTTTGACGGCTTTTCTGTGCCCTGAGAAAAGTTGGCTTCAACTGAAAAACAAAGTAGAAGAAATTTTAAAGGGAGAAATATAATACTGCATTTAAGTTTTCTTCCATTGTGGGAAGTTAAATAATTTTTGGAATTTGAGAGAGAGAGAGAGAGAGAGAGAGAGAGAGAGAGAGAGGGAGGGTTCTCTGTTAATTGTCATTATTATTGTTTAATACCGGTGCTAGTTTCAAAGCTCCCACCCTGTCTGATCACTTTTCCTCCCCTCTGTCTGTGCACATCACAAATAGTCCAGTACTCGGAATGGAGAGATTTCACTCATCTCTCCATTGAGATATTGATCCATTCCACTTTTAGTTTCAATCAGACTATTTCTAGGGCAACAAAGGTAGAAAACCTGCCGAGATTATCTTGTATAATAACCGTGTATCATTGTTGTGTGGAATTTAATTTAATTTTGATTTTCAGGATTCCATTTCTGTCGAATTTTTAAACTCTTTCAGTTACAGTCACCTGGGCAACGTTGAAACTCAGCGTTGGCTAATCCTTCAGCTACCGGAACAATCATGCGAACTATAAATCAGCCTTCTTCAAGGCTAGCTTTTAAGACGACTTCAATAAATATTGAAGGACTGTCATCCGAAAAGGAAATTTTATTAGCAGACGTGTGATACACGCAAATGTGTGTTTTAGTTATCCAGGAGACATAGAGGGGTAAACAGCAGTAGACCAAAAATTCATGGCATGAAATTAGTAGCTCAGAGACCACACGAACAATACGGTAGTGTTATATTTGCTAAACCAGACTTGGATATTAAATCTATACATATGGCATCCCATAATAATATAGCGATATTAACCATCGAGATCAAGTCCTGCACAATCACATTGATATATAAGCCACCTAATGAAGATTTCGTCTTCAAAAAACCTGCCAACTTTAACGCCAAAAGGTTAAAATAATACTTGGATACTTTAATTGTCAGAGTTTAACATGGGGCTACAAAATGACTGACAGGAATGGCGCTGAGCTGGAAAATTGGGCTGAGAGAGAGAAGGACTGAAGCTGATCCACGATCCCAAGTTAAGACCATCATTCAATAGCGGAAGGTGGAGAAGAGGCTCTAATCTAGATAACATCTTTATCAGTGAACAAGTAGCCGTTCAAGCGACGAAGATAGTAGAAGAGCCGATACCAAGAACTCAGCACAGACCTGTTACTTGTGAAGTCAGAGCTGTTATCAATCCAGAGATAGTACCTTTTAAGCGACGGTTTTAAAAAAGCAAGATGGGACGGATTTGCGAAGGAACTCAATCAGACAGTAAACACTCTTGAAGCTGATCCAAGTAACTGCGAAGAGTTCGTGAATACCATCAAAATAGTATCTCGCCGAGATACTGTTTTGTATTTTGTATCTTCATTAAAATATTAAAATAATATTTTAATGAAAACCAGACGGAACAACTAAAAGAATATAAAATCAGATATGACAAGGATCCTTTCGCTGTAGACACAATTGAGGCAGGCGAAAAACTGATGGACAAACTCACGGATGGTAGAAAGAAGAGATGGATGAAGCTACTGCAGGATTTGGATATGAAACAGAACAGCAGACAAGCATGGAAACTGGTGACGAAATTAAGCAACGATCCAACTAAAACTCAAGTTTACGTAACAGAGGTCACCCCAAACAGATCGCTCACCAGCTATTATTGAATGGCAAGACAGACAAGAAGATGCTGAAAACCAATCTTACGCGCATTAAAGAAACTGAGACTAATTCATTAGCCTCTTTGTTCTCCGAAGAAGAACTAAGAAAAGCTATATGTCACCTGAAAGAGAATAGAGCTGCTGGCCCGGACGACATTCGGACAGAACAGATAAAGCGTTTCGGTCCGGTAACCATTCAATGGCTGCCGATGAATAGGTGTGTAGAATCTTTTCAGTTGCCCAAATTATGGAGGAAAGCTCAAGTGGTAACTTTACTTAAACCAGGAAAGGAACCTACAGCTTCGAAGAATTTTCGTCCTGTTTCTCTCCTCTGCCACTTGCATAAAGTTTTTGAACGAATCATTCTGGAAAGAATAGCAGCAAACATTGACGAGAAACTTATACCCGAGCAAGCCGGTTTCTATCCCGGAAAGACCTGCTGTGGCCAAATTCTGAATCTCACGTAGCACATCGAAGATGGTTACGAGAAGAAGCTTGTGGCTGGAGCAGCTTTTATCGATCTTTCAGCAGCATATGACACTGCTAATCACAAGAAACTGTTGGTCAAGCTGTACCAAATAACGAAAGATTTTCACCTCATGAATGTAGTTAAAAACATGCTCCAGAATCGACGATTCTACGTAACTTTGCAAGGAAAGAAGAGCAGATGGAGAAATCAGAAGAATGGTTTACCTCAAGGAAGCTTATTGGCCAGGATGCTCTACAATATTTATACTAACGATCAGCCAACCCACCCACAAGTGAGGAGGTTTATTTACGCCGACGACACAGCTATATGCAGTCAAGCAAGGAGTTTTGAAGAAGTTGAGAAGAGGTTGACAGAAGCCTTAGAAATACTCTCCAATTATTATGAGCCCAATTGCCTGAAGCCTATCCCAAACAAGACTCAGGTATGCGCTTTCCATCTGCGCAACAGGGAAGCAAAACGCCAGTTAACATTGTCTGGAGAGGAAAATGCCTCGAACTCTGCAGCAATCCCAAATAACTTGGAGTTAAGCTGAATCGTACCTTGTCGTACAAGGTACATTGACAGGAGCTAAAAGGAAAAATCTATGCAAGAAATAACATCATAAGAAAAATGACTGACACGACGTGGGGAGCTCAACCAGAGGTACTTTGCTCGACGGCTTTGGCATTGTATTTTGCTGCAGGGCAGTATGCTTCCCCAGTGTGGGTGGCATCCGCCCATACGAAACACGTGGATGTGGCCTTAAATGATACCATTAGGATCATAACCGGATGCCTAAGACAACCACAGTCAACAAGCTGTATCCCTTAGCAGACATAGCGCCACCAGTAAGACGTCAAGTGGCCGGTGAGATGGAGGAAAAAAAAAAGCAGATGACGGACGAAAGACATTTTATGCAAAGAACTAAACCGTTGATCCATGAACCTCAGGAGCGACGCCTTGTTCTATGGAGGGAACCGGTTCAACTTCAAGAAGCCCCCATAATTAAGGAAGAGTTAACCAAGTGATATCACCTACCCTATAGCACCCTGGAGGACTCTGAACCATCTTAGAGTGAGAGTGTCCAAATGCAAAAATAACCTGATGAAATGGGGTTATGCAGATGATGACAGCGGTGACTGCGGAGACGTCCAAACTGACGAACATCTTTTATGTTGCCCAGTTGTTGATATTCAGAATTGATCAATTCAACTTTGATCAGTATAATCCTATATTGTATATAAATAAAGTAGGTTAACACTAATGTACTCGTTGGATCTCCTAATCGGTAAAAGTTTATTTTTAGTCCTTGTTCAAAATGATACTAAAAGATTTCCTTTTGTTTGCTGGTATAATTTCCTTTTCATTAGCCATCAGATTTTAAATAACATATTATTCCTATAAACCAGTTTATTTTAAATGGAGAAAAAAGAGTTAAATTGTGTGTGGCATATATACTCAAAACGGCTTTAAGGTTTTATCTGGATAATAGTTTATAAAAATAGTCTTTCTGTTCTGAGCTAAAAGTCGATATCTCGCACTTCCGTTTTTTTTTTTTTCGTTTCAATTTAATTAAATGTAAATTTCTTAACTGTGTAGTGACAGGCAATCAGAAAGTTATCTGATCTTAGTTTTACTTTCTAGACTGCAGTTTTTGGAAGTTGAGTTACTCTTAGGAATATGTAAGAAAACGTAAGAATCCCATCTACCAACAATCATAATACAAAACTATTATGAGAGGTTTATAGCTGTACATAATTCAGATAGTAGCGGGTTTATTATATGTGTGCATGTATGTCGGATAATAAGTGGATTGTAAAGCATGTAACTATTAAATGCTTACTATCCATTTATAGTCAAACACAATAAACCTAAACACAACAATAATTAGTCACCGTTAAACTAAGAAACATTCACTCTCTCTTGCACAGCCAACAACTCAATAGGATTATAAACAATAACTTAGATATTATCGGACTTATTGGACGAAGGCACAAGAGAAATTCTAACAGTTGTTAGAAATATCTTTTTTCAGAATAAATATGAATAGTTTGACTTTTTTTTTCTTTTTTTTTTTTTTGAAATTATATTGTCAATGGATTCTTCCCGCATTCAAGATCGCACAGAAATAATCGACCAATAATTTTCTTAATTGATATTTCTGCACTGTTCAGCACAAAAATATCATGAAAAAGAATTTTGGAATTTTTTCTAGTATCAAGGAAAGCAAAATCCCGGATATAAACCGTAAAGGAGACATCTTGTTTTCTGTACTAGCTTTTTTTTAGTTCCATCAATAAGACTTTCCAGTTTAAAAAATACAAAAATAATGACGTTCCCTCGAAAAAACCATCTAACATAGTACAAGAAGTAAGAAAGTAAAAGAAACTTACAAACTAACAACAAAAAAAAACCTCCTCTCTTTGTAGCAAATAGCTTCAAGACAGATTTTGCTTCCCTGGGGTGATCCATAGAAACTCTTCCATCCGGACGGATCTATTAGATAACCCTGTCGAATTAAAGACTTCTGACCGCTTAATCTCTTCTCAGCAGCAACCTTATAGTTTTTGCGTTTCTTGATCAATGAATCTCGTGCGTTGTCGTTGTCCCTCGAGCACCGTCAACTTTGGTTCGCTACATCACCTGTCTCCTAGTGACTAACTTTATTGCTAGTTATTTCTTGGACGCTCTCCCTACCTCCTGCCCCCCCCTCCTCTTCCTCGAACGCATGAACCCTGCTCTAGTGACTCCGTGTGTATGATAGAGTGAGGTAGTCTTCGTTAGTTTGTCTCCCTCTGAACCTTCTAGGAGGAAATTAAGTTTCAACAAGCAATAAGTTCCGGGGAAGTTATAAGAAGAGGAGAAGAACGTTTTATTTGTTGGCGCTGTTATTTTTTCCCCTTCATCACACCGTAAGGATAGCGACAAAACTATATTTTCTTTCCGCATTTAGGCGTCAAATTACATTTCTAGCGGGATGATTTCATCGCCCGTTTTCCTATGTCTTCGTCTTGTGATCCAACGAACTAAATCATGTCTGTTATTTTAATAACAGACCAATCTTTCAATAGAGTACATAATTACTTTGCGACAACACTCATAATTAAATTTTGTTACACAGTAATATAATTGTAATCCTCAATACATTTCACGTATAATATTATACAAAATCTTTCAAAATATTTTGGGTATTTACAAGTATTTCATGCTTGGGGAATATGTTTTTTTTTTACTTAACTTTATTTATTTTATATTACAGTAGCTAACAAATTAATCAACTAATCCGAAAGCTCATATTTTAAAGAAAAGTTTTAATTTCCCAAGAAAATAAGTACAAAAATTATACTCCAACCTTACTTAATAATTTATGTGCATATCTGTTCCTAAAAGTTCATTAATTCGCTTACGCATGGACTCTACCAACGTAGAACACATTTTTCTTATTTCTGCTTCTCGAAACCATTCTTTTATAATGGATTGTATTAACTTATCCTTTGTATTACAATTTAATTTTCCAAGTCTCTTTTCCACTATCGCTCACAAATTTTCTATGTTGTTCTATTTGTCTTTCTAGATCTGTGGAACAACTTTTTTCTCTAAAAATTTTATGCATTGGTCAATTTTCATCATACCGTCAACAGGAACAAGTGATCCTGGATCGTCATGTGTAAAACAACCCCAGAACATATTTTTAGCTGGGTGCTTAGGAACTTGTTGAAGGTGGACGAAAGAAATTTTCTCAGCCACTGATTTGCGAACATAGGGTCTTCTCTCTCCTTACACAAAGAAATGGCTCTCATCTGAGAATATGACCTCCCACTTCTTATCAGTGCAAGTGTCCAATTTTGCCTACTAGAGCCTTTGTTCTGCGTAGTCTTCGTCAAGAGATTTTCGACGGACTGTCATGTCAGTAACATTAATCCCGCTAGCTGCCAAGTCTATTTAAATATATGGCAGAAAATCTTGGATTCATTTTCATTTACGATGTTTTTAATTTTCTTGTTTTTCCAGAATAAAATGCTTTTTATTTCAGTTTTTGATTTATGAGATATTTTTATCCTATTACTTTCAATGCTAATACAACTGCCTTTTTTCTGTTAATTTATATTAATATTCGCATGTTAATCTGCATTCCAAAGTGTGGAAAGGGTCCAGTTATATAAAAAAAAATTATTTTGGCAAGAACATTCACGTGCAGAGACGTAATTCGTCATCGCAACAATTGATTTTGAGACGATGTTTTGACTAAACAAAATGCAAATTTTTATTCAAACGTGAGTATAAATAGTATACTAATTTATGAAGTTTTTTTTTCAATAATTAAGAACCTTTTCTGATGACTGCAATATCTGCAAGAAACCACATTTAATAAATTAATTTAACCCGATTAATTTCTTTACAAAATTAAATTTATTAACACAAAAATTTTCCGAAGGAAAAAAGCGGACATTTCACAACAAATGTACATATTTTTAATGCAATTCAATTGATGATTTAGATGAATAGCAGTCAGGCATCAGAAAAGATCCAATCATCAAAAAATAAGTCAGATGGTGTTACGTTTCTATGCAGCGTAGCACAGACTTACCGAAGCATTTTTTTTTTCACCACCACCTTTTCTGAATGAAATCTTTTAAGCGATTCTTGAACGCGGTAACTAAGAAATAAAGACCAATGCAGTAGTCTTTATATTTACACGAATTTCATACATTTATGGATTCAGTTAAATTTATATTACTTTTATATGATTCGTAGCATGATTTAATTGGTAAAAGGGACTTCTATTGAAATTTATAAAGTTAGTACGCATTGTTGAAAAAAATCCTGATTTTAGAATGACTACCACATAGGAAGAGAATTGAAGTTTATCAAAGTAAGCTGGTATTGAGTGGTCGTAATAAAGTACAATTATATAGTCATGTCTGTGCTTGATCCAGCTGTTTCTACTGCCTGAATGTGTTTCGCAATGATGCAAGTAATGTGAAGAATTCAATCAATATTTGCATCGTATCAAGTGGCAGAAGGTATTATCCACGAGTACAGTGTGTTGATTAGCATTGGATCAAAGGTACATAAACGACAGCACATTTGAGCAGGTTAGATTATTAATGGAATCAGATATTCATCTCGTCAGACTAAGTAACCGAACCTGAATAAGTACATAGAATTCCATAAAATAATACTTGTACAAATATATAAAATTAATCTGGTTTTTCATCCTCGATATCATCTAAATATTTTCATAGCAACTTTCCATATCGAACTGAAATGAATGTCAAAATACAGTGAACACACACACACACACACACACACACACACACACACACACACACACACACACACACACACACACACAAATTCCAATGATCGATCACGAGTTTATTAACATAGACATTACAACTTTAGATTGAATTCGCATTTCGCACAATTCATGTTGAAGGTACATATTTATTTTTATTTATTCTGTTGCCCGTAACATAAAGAACTTAAACTGCAGAATCCTCTTCAGAATAACCAACTCAGGAGAAATATCATCAAAGGCATCATCACAGACAAAATGAATAGCGAGCCTAGTTCGTATTCTAATACTCTAGAAATTAAGAACGTAATATTTTATATAGAAGTCACAGCAACGTCTGTAATTATTCGATATGGAAGGATGAACAGCAATCCTACAGACTTATCATTATTAATTGTCGTCGTTTGCACTATTTAAGGATAACTTATTTTGCTAAATAATGTTCGCGACAGTATGATTAAGAAGGAATAAGTGATTATCTACGGCACATATTACTAGAGATGTTTCCACAGAGTTGCAGTAGTGTTTATTTCACTAAATGAACATATCCTTAAGGAAAAGAAAAATCAGTCAAAACATGCTATCGTCATTTTAAAGGTCCCAACATGTTGTGTAATTTATAGTATTGTGTAATGAAACATGATCTAATTCAAATAGCTTTTTTTTCTTAATAGAACCGAAATGTTTAAATTACAAGATCATTCACTTATTATAATATCGAATTTCTATCATCTGAATTACATGCATTCATTGCTATTTGCTTCATGAAATAACCTAAGCAGGTTATTTGTGTAATTGTGCAAATCTTACGAACTTTGTACTTTGAGATGCGTCAAAAACACTTCTCAATTAGACCTCCATATGTTTCGTAGTAATACATGAGGTCTTGGAAAACCGTTTGTTTTCTGTTTACATTTGTCTCTATAGTTATAAGGAACAACGACGTGAATATCAATAAATCCTTGTTTCCATGACGACCATGGCATACGTTAGAGGTAGTAATGATAATATAGCTTGGCATCCTGTTTTCTGTATCTAAATCGTCTGCATACCCAAAGATGTTTAAATTAATAAAATATCTTTATGAAAATGGTATTCTTCAAACACTTCGTAAGATTCACTTCTAGTTTGGTTTCTTTTTCATGGCGGGGTTTTTCTATTGTTCATTAACAATAACGGAGCCTCCGTAGCCCAGTCGGTATAGACGAAGCCCTTTGTTCGGAAAAACCTGGGGTTTTCCGACCAAAGCCTAGTCCAAGGCCTGAGGAACCTTTATCTGGTCTCTTTCGACTAAAGGTGAGTTAGCCGGTCTCATACAGAAGTAGATTTTTTTTAACCCGGAAACTCAGGTTTGTGGTCCCTCAGAACAGGAAACCGGCTCCGTGAACACACATACACACGGATCTACTGTCATAAATCACATGCTTAATCCCTTTAGGAGGGATCAACCCATCCTAAGGGACGGGGGAGGAAATGGGGAACCCCATATGAAATAAATTAACAATAACAACTGCGCAGTTGCTAATAAAAATATTTTTTTTATTTTCTTTCATGCATTCATTATATCGATGTTTGCATGTATTAGTTATAAAATATATTTCGCATATATTAATTATAAAATTTATTATATATGTACAATAAAAAAATCTAATATTACGTAATCGATATGGGGGATGCTAAATTGAAGACTTTAAGGTTCGATATTTTGGTGTTTTAATATTACTTTTTTTTTTTTTTTTTTACAAACTTTAGCTAAACTGGTTCATATTTTATTGGCATTTACAAAATGTAGTTAAAATGAAATATTTAATAAAATTATTAATTGTAAATGGAACTAAGGAAATTTCCCATCTCAGTGAACGTGAAATGAAAATATAAGGAGATTCACTTTTTTACAGCAAATTTGTTTTTCTTCGTACTTTCGTGTTTTTTTGCATCAAATAGTAAATTACTATTTAAATTAAAATTATAAATTAAAAAGAGTTTTTTAGAAGAGTACAGATAAGATTTTTCGTTGAATTTTGTTTTTTATATCCATCTCGATGTCGGGGTTTAATAATTTTCCCAATTACGTAAATAATTTCACGAACGAAAGTTTATTTGAATGATTTATTCTAATTTAATGAACTCTGGTAAACATCGAAACTTTAATTTGTTGAGAGCTATATTTTCATACAAAATATATCTATAATATTCACAATGATATTTTTATTTTACTGTAATTCTAATGTCATATATTATGTACCTATAAGTAGTTAATATATAAATAACATAACCATATGTTCATAGGACAATTATTGTATTAAATATACGGTTTTTCTGGCTCTGAAGATTAGGATGGACATGCAATAATTCATTAGTATTAATAAAACCAAACATACGTTCGCCTGGGCGGCAGGAATCCGTCTTTTATGTTGTGCTCTGAAGCTTATTTCATAAGGTCTCTGATGAACTTGAATTTAGTTCTATTTGACTACAAAAAAGATGATAGATCTATAATATCCACTCTAAGTTTATCGTGTGATCAGTGGTAAGAAAATATTCTGTGTGTGTGTGTGTGTGTGCGTGCGTGCGCGCATGTATGTATGTATACATACACACACGATACGCTGCTTGGAAAGAAATCAACAGACATTCCCATGGACAAGGTGCATCGCACTATGTAACGAGTCACATGGTTGTAGCCGCTATAAATTGGAGGAACACGATGCTCTCAAGTCAGTGCAACTGCGTGCGGTTGAAATGGTTGTGAGAAGGGATCTCACCGAGTTTGAAAGAAGCATTGTGATAGGTTGGATGCCACGTTGCAGGCGTATATCTTCGGCAAATTGTTAACAATTTGGGACCATCCCAGATCAACAATTAGCGACACCATACTGAGATAGAAGCGCAGGAAGCCAACTGCAAGTGCTACGGTAGACTACTCCCCGAACGTGACTAGGCTACTACGAAGGATAATATGTAAAAAGCGCCATTCGTCGGCTGACACGTTGAATGCTGAATTCCTGGCATCAACTGGAACACAAATCTGCACAAAAAACATTCAGAACCGAGGCTCACAATATGGGTTTCCCTGGTAGGAACTGCAATATGCAAGCTCCACGTTATCCTAACCAACATGCAACGTCGTCTTCAGTGGTGCAAATAGCATGTATAGTGACACTTAAAAGCTTGGAAGGTTGTTATATGGAGTGACGAATCACATCACGCTACACCCTCTACAAAACAGATGGAAGGGTGTGGATTTGGCGAATGCTCGATAAACGTCTCTTACCAGAGTGCGTAACCGCAACTATGAAATTCGGAGGTGGAGGTTTAATGGTAAGGTCATTTTTCCTGGTTTTGTCTTGGATTTCTGTTTGTGGTGCCACAAACTTGAACTCGGAGAGGTATCTCAACATTCTGGAAAATGCAATGCTTGCTTCTTCGTAGCATTTCTACGGAACTGACCATTGTCGCTTTCAGCAATGCATGTCATAAGGCAGTCAACATAGTGCAATGCATGTCATAAGGCTGCTGCTGTAGCTGGGCAGTCGTTTGTCGACATGAACATCACTACACTTGACTGGACTCTACAGCCTCCTGATCTCAACCTTATTGAACATCTGTGGGATAACTGGAAGCGTTGGATCAGGTCAAGGGACTTTCACTCCACAACAGTCTAGGAACTCATAACATGCCTACAGGAAAAATGGTCCAAAATTCCCATTGATCCCTATATGCTTGTGGAAAGTATGCCCTATAGGATTGCTACAATCTCTCAGTGAAAGGAGGTCCTAGGTCTTATTAAAGTGGCAACATAGTGTCCGTGACTTCTTCTCAAGCAGTCTATTCTGATATATATGCTTCCATAAATGAAGATCTTCTTTCGTTTCTGCTGTTTGAGATAGGAGTGAGATCTCTCTACTGGCTAATCCTCACTGATTCATGACTGCTACAAAGACATTATTTGTAGCAGTCAAAACGCAAAATACACCTTCCATCGTAACTATAAAATGGCCAGAGTCAACGGTTAACAATGTGCCTTTCTCATCGTATACCCTTGGAAGAGGATATTTTGGAACCATACGCATGCCTGTTGCACAGCGAAGGATTGGAGAAAGCTATACTGCTGTGAAGAATTTCTGCACTCCACTGTAAACGTTCAAATCATTTACAACAGCACCTGATTATTGCGTAATCAGGTGGCTGTTGTATTATGAAGTAGGATATGTTTTGCTAGTGAGAATTAGGATCGATGTTGTGTGTTTATCAAGAGTGTGGTCTTCTAGAAGCTCTTAGTAGACCACAAACACTTTATTCTGTTATCTATGTCCTGAGAACTCTTGTAAGACGACAATGTGTCATATTACTTGGCTCATGCAGTAAAGAATTCGTTCCTGGTACACAAGGCGCTTACGATCTATTTTGATTTGACAGCGATTTCACCACATCTAAGCTCAGTTGCATACATATGAGATATTCTGGAACGTTCTACTAGACTTAGGGAAAACGGGATTTTTTGTAGAGAACATGACGATAGATCCATGCAGCTGTCATTATATATTTGCAAAATCAATATTACTACGAGAATACAAGCCGTTATCCACTGCCCAGTGCAATATTAACTGGGCAACTGTCATTCAGCATTATGTTGGTTCATGTTAAAGGCTTAGGCGACTCTATGTTACTCTTTACGCTTCATAGGTACCAGGTATTGAGAATGCATTTGGTGTGATTATTCATTAGTTACTGAGGAATATCCACAATGCGTTGGTAAACTGGATTCAGTTTTGAGCATAATATATGGTCGTAGTGTTGAGCTTAAAGGACGTGTGTGAATTGTTGTATTACACTTTATTATGCTTTTTATCTTGTTACTATCACTTTTATCTGAATTAATTAAAATCTAAAATGTACGTTTAATGTTTTTACGAAGCGTGTGTATTTAAGCATATATAATACAATGTCTATTAAGATGTATTGGAAAATGTAATTTCCCACTGCTTAAGAAACTCAGCGAACATATTAACGAATGATGGTGGTGCGATATCTGTTATCGTGAGAATGCAATTCTCATGATAATTGCTGATTAACATGAAGAGTCGATGTTAATTTTTATGGGTGCTTTTTCTTCCGAGAGAAGATGCCAATGACTATCAGAAAAATCTTTCATAAGATGAGTTACAGCTACTTACAAACCTGGTTACTCCATACAACCTCATGCAAGAGGTTGAAAACATTTTAAAATACACAAATACACCTTAAAATACATTTCATCTCATGTTGCTGAGAGAAATGAGCAGAATGGACTTATGCTGTAAGGCAAGTTCTAGCGACTATCTCTAAAGACTGCGTGATGGAACATTGGGGGAAGAAACAGGGAGGGTTGATATCGGTGCATTGCTAAACGTAGTTGTTTGTATTCCCGACGAAGCATTTTAAGTTAATTCAATTTATTATTATGAATATCTGAAGCTCCTTATTGATTAGGGATATTTATGGAAGGCTTTAAATGCTGAGAGAAAAGGGGAAATACCGCTGCATCGTTATAAATTCCTTTGTGTTGGATTATCTTCCCCTAGTGAACTGGAGTAAAGTGTAATTAATCATTTGATGATCTCCAAAAATAACTGCATTGATTTATGCTGCAATGAAATTTCGGTGCTAAATGGAATATGATTTGTACAAAATGCTTTCTGGTTGTTTCGGAGTATTTGTTGGTTTTCATGGGAGTGATAATATAGTGCAGAGGCATAGTTTTTGTTATTTTTTTTGATTAGGATATCTATCTACATACACATTCATAACTATCTCTCTTTCATTTCTCTGCTTTTCTCGAGATATACAGATAAAATCATTGGTATATTGCGTTTTATTTAAGATAATTCAAAGTCATCCCATCAAAATGATCACAATTTTGATTTCTCTCGTCCTTTAGGAAGATTACAATCACACATTGATGTGATATGAATTATGGAATCGAGACAAGTAGAAAAATGGAAAAGTACAAAAGTGAACAGATCGAAAAACATATTTATGATATCATTATAGAGAGGGAAATGCAATAAAATGAAAAGTAGGAAATTTAGAACAATAAAGAACAAAAGAATGGGGAAAAAAAAGCAAACCAAAAATGTATACTGAAAATTGTTTGTATTCCTTAATTACATCTTAGGATTCCTTATTAAAATTAACGAAATTTGTATGTATAATTTATTCCTTGATAAGGCAAGAAGATCGATTAGTTTTGTCAAGTATATTCACGCATGCAATTCAGCAGCGCGTTATTTAATACTTTTATCAAGCAAAGTTCGAGTTAAGAGAAAACATTATCCTCACATGATGTATTCTGTTTCACTATCATTTAACACGCTTCTCCTCAGGGAGACAGCGTTATTATGACATTACCCTCGCAGAACCTTGTTTTGGCAAGTTTGGAGTCTCGTGTTATCAGAATACTTGCACGATATGTCATCTGATCATGCAGTGTACCATTATTTGGTAGACTTTTAGTCAGGCGAAGTGTCTGCGAAATATTATAAGAAAATAATTATTGACGCCATTAATATATCTGAGTTATTTTGTCGCTTAGATACAGCGGTAGATAGAGCGACGCGAGGCATGTTTCCGAAAAGATGTCACTACCTTTCTGACTCTCCATCAATAACCTGTCCAAGTATGTCGTGGGTGGAGTTGTGGACCGACATATGTAAACAGCAATAGTAGCTCCTTGGCGTGGACGATCGATAACTGGCAACTAGATCTATCTTGTTGTTTCTGGTCCGTAGCACGGATGCTACTCAGGTCGCCTGTGATGACAGAGAGAGACTCAGGGAGGGACAGAGCTTGTGCGGCATTAGCGTTTTGTCGCCCAAGAAATAGATGGGCGTTGGGGTTTGTTTCTAGTAGAAGTTTAATCTTATGGTTTGGTGAAGGATTATTGTGTAGGTGTAACACATTTCTTTTTTGCATTTAGTTATGCGTCTTATAAGACTAATATGTCCGTCCCTTTTGAATTTGTAGTCAGAATTATAGATGTTTATCTATAGTTTGTACCAATGCTTGAAATAAGCATTCTTATAATCCTAGAGAATGAACTCAGTATATAAATGTATTCATATAATAACTTTCAATATTTATTTGTTATCAAAAAGGTATTTTTAAGTAATTCCATATCAGAATATTTTTTCTTTAGTTTTTTTCCAACCCCGTATGTTGTAAAGTGTGAGCAAATATCTCAGAATCACCTTACAAATTAATACATTAATTATATATCTGTTCCTATATCTGCATAGTCCATTAAACTATGCTTTACCATATTTTGTACCAACTTTTTGCCATTCTTTATCAACATGATTTATTGTGAATCACTGGCTGAACTAGGTTTACTTATGTTTTGTTCTGGTGATTCTACAGATAGAATTTCTATTTGCTGAAGCTAAACTCAAATGGCTGGAAAATAGTTATGCGCTATATTAAAAGTAGCTCATACCAATGAATTTAACTAAAGTGAAGTGGAATCATTCGAAAATTTTCCATAGATCGTAGCTTGTTTATCCTAAACTATATATAGTTTATTGTGCCCTATTATCCAGTGAGGCCATTGTAACAAAAACAAAAGCTTAATTGATAATTATTACTAACTACGTAAATCTTCTCAGTAACTTTAAATCCTACTATTTATGGAAATATTTGGAACTATGAGTGTATTCAGGATGTTTCTTAGTGTTATCGAACGAGTGATATTATTTTCTCATAGCATAAAACAATTTTTAGCTGGGGAGGAGTTAGCCGGTCTCATACGGAGGTCGCAATATTTTTACTTCCGGAAAGTCGGTTTTTCTAATACCCTGAAACATGCAAACCGGCCAAAAGAATATAGGCAAACGGCAGGCACACACTGATCTCTGAGATTTAATTGCTTTGGCTATATTTCAGAGAACTCAAATTGGCCAAACTCCATTTTTCCATTTTTTTTTTTTTTTTGAGATCGGTTTATAGTACTCCTAATCTGACTAAGTTATTCGTGAAATATTCACATTAGACGTTATTGGACTCCACATGTTTACTCCAGAGTTGGTTGAAGAGCGGATATGTTAACCACTCGGCCAACCAGGCCGATGACTAATCCATTGCTGGAAAGAAATATATCTGCACTTGAGCCATACACTGAGTCTTTATTGAACACCGTATTAATAATTTATTCAAACGACTATCAGTGTTCTCATTTTTCTTGGCTATATGACTTAGGTCATTTTTTTCTGACATCGTCTTTGAAGTTATTCTCTCAATCTTCTTCTACATCTTGACTTTGATGCTATCTCAGTTGTATTTCATTGCAGTCCTGGAATAGATGGTATTTCCCCTCCCTCTCTCTTTTCATTTTTCCTATGTAGTTCACAACTTCTTCCATAATAATTTTAGTTCATGTCTGATACCGCTTTTCTTTTTATTTTATACTTTATATTCATTCATTGGTCTCAGTAAACTCATTTCTGTTTATGTCCTCATCTTTCTCTATCCAATAATTGTTTCTTTAGAGATAAATTTCTTCATCTACTTATGAAATTTTAGAACTGGATTAGAAGTAATACCCTAGAATTTCTAAAGAATAACTCTTCGCATTAATCTGCCGAAATGGGTGTAAAATTGCTTTTTTTTTAAATCCTAGAAATTTGGTTGTTTTCCAAATCTCTTTTCCCATCATTACTGAATAACAGTTCCCATCAAGGAAATTTGATTAGGGACATGCAACAGAACAGATACTGCTATTAACCAGAGACAAAAGGAAATAATATTTCCTAAGAGAATAAATTAATTCTAATATTGATAACATTTGATACTTCCAGTAAAATATTAAATTGGATTTATATTCAGAAGTTAAACTGGGCCGTCACTGTAGAGATTTGCTCCTTCCAAAGCAACATAATAAGGAACTTTGTAAATACCGAGTATTTTACCTAGCTGAAATTATAAACTCTACCTCTTGTAAATAAACCAGAAGATAAAGGGAAAAATGTTGTCGTACATAATTGTAATCTGAGGGTATCTGTGATGCATTTAGTGGTAAGCTTGTATCGCTGGAAGGTGTAATTTGGGCTTAATCGCATTCTACGAGGTAATAAAATTGAGAATGTGAAGTGTGGATCAAGCTGGAAGGCCGAGAATGTACTTTTATCTAATTGAGTTAGTTGGCTGGAAGAGAAATAAACTGAAGTTAAAGTGAGGCCTTATGTTTCGGTTCGAGAAATGTAGTGAAGGGGATTAAAAATGAAAAGCCTTTACTTTGGGTCTAATAGGACAAGAGTTTGTTCTGATTCGTTTATAAGCGAATATGTTTGAAGGGCGTGTTTAGCACACTTGTGATATATATATTCTTCAGTTAAAGTGGATAAACTTTTATCCAACTGTTTTGCTGTGGGTTTTAGAAAGATTAGGACATTCCTTAAAAGCAGCGAATTGGTTCTGGTCTTAGACTATTTTTTCCTCACCTATTCCTTCTCTCTAGCTCTCCCAACCAATAGTTATTATTTCATTTTTTTGTCAAGTTAATTTAGATTTTCCTTATTCCCTTTACGGAATCCTCCTATTTATTCTTGGATTCCCTGTACTTTCCATTTCCAATCTAATCCATTTTCATTGCATTCTTTTCTCCTTTCATTCACTGCTGATACTTTTTTGCTCAGTCAGTTTCTATGATTCACTGTATGTTACACGTTGTGCCAAAAACATGTTGAATATTTTACGCTAACATATTTTGTTTCAAAACGAAACAAAAATATTATTTTCGTTTTATTATAATATTTGCATGATTTCAGTATATTATGTAATTTTTTTAAAACAGTATTTCCTTTTTTATAAGCTCCCAGGTAGGTAAAATGCAACTTAAATTACTCAAAATAAAATTCCAAGTTCTAATTTCAAGGAGCACAGACCAAGCTTCGAAACCAAAAAGAAGAATGTGAATAAATAAATATACCAATCATAGAAAGAGAACAATGGGAAAATTATTTTACCAAATTATATGAAGGCGAAGAAGAAATAAAAATGTCTGAAATACCATAGCTAGAAAACAAAACAAAAAAAATTAAATAAATAATAATTTAATAGAATCAGTAATCTCGAAATTGCGAAATAGGAACTCTTGGAATTTATAACGAAATAATAAAATATGGGGATAAAAATGACTGAATAAAAACTAAAAATTTAAATAAATATATCTTCGAGAAAAGACAGATTCCCAATGATTGAAAATAAATATAATAATACAATTAAATAAGGAATATATTCAAAACCCCAAAACTATTGAGGCATAAACTTAACGTATATTACTGCAAAATATGTAAAAAACCTATTCAATAAGAATTAGAACCAAGACTAAATCATAATGATGCACAGCAAGGATTCCGTAAAGGAATATCATGTACCGATGCGATATTTGGTATAAAGCAAACAGCAATAGAATTTAACAATCCAATATTTATGTGTTTCATTGACGTAGAGAAGACTTTCGACGGAATTAGATTACAGGATATCTCGAAAATACTAGCACCTATAAAGATACCACTGCAAATTATTGAAATGATCAAAGATGTATACACAAAAATGAATGTGTAATATCATAACAAAATATAAAAAATCCATATAAGGAAAGGGATGAGACAAGATCATTTTTAAGTCTGTTTATTTAGTGTAATCATGGACGAAATAATAACAGAGTTTAAAAAACGGAAATTAAATTCAATGCATTTTTTTAAAAACTACATTTGGTTGGATATGCATATGATGTAGCATTACTTGAAGAAAATGAGGATGATTTCCAAAAGCAAATATTCAAACTTCGACAGATATGCAGCAGTTTTAACATGCAAATATAAACAGAGAAATCAAAAAGAATGGTAACTGCAAATGAATAGATCAGATGTAAATTAGAACTAAATGGAAAAATACTGGAACAAATACAAAAATCTAAGGATAACTGGAATCAGTGAAAAAAATGACGAAGGATGAAATAAAAGAATAATCCCTGAATGCTAATAAAATATGGACCTAAAAAGAAGAGTTAAACTAGCAAGTGACTGGAAACCAAATACGAAAGGACCTCGTACACCAAGAAAGCGATGGACAGTCTGCCTGAATCGAAGTATTGGAGATGCAAGAAGAAGAATAACTTCTACTGCATACTGATCGAATTTAATTTCTTTATGACATTTTCTGTTCGTTTTAAAAACTTTGTATTAATCACATTTATTTTAAGCCTAACCTTTTAAGTTGTTTTTTGCAATGCTTCTGATATACAAGCAACGTTTGATATACAAACACAGTCTGATTAAATAATGAGAAAATTACAGGTGTAAGAAGAGAAATAAATGGACTCCTATGGCACAGAAGATCCAAATTATGCAGATGAGTCTTGATATCAAAATACACCTGTGACTTTTGTCATAATCCAATCAATGATTCTGTTAAGTATTAAACCAGACATTACAAAGCTCTGTCTTACGCTGGTCCTTATTTCAAACCATTGATGTTTGCTGTTCAGTAACACAACTTTTACTTCTACGTTGGTCGGATCCGAATCTCGCCTGAGATGACTTATCCTTAGAACAATAGAAATTGTGCAATAAAGTGTTCAGCCTCCTCATTTTAGTTTCAAAAACATTTTTTTTTTAATATTCTTCATTTAATGTTGCCATGGAAAACAAACATATTTCAGTTTATATTTCCATCATAAATGAACGAAAGTTCTTATGCTAGACAAATGATGCCTAGTTAACTTTCATAAGAAGTTAACTGGTGCAACGTTTCTCATACAACGTATATGCATACTTGATTTTGTTCAGAAGAAAATCAATCTTATTAGTATAATTATCAGATATGTATCGGATTGGAAGTCAGGTGGAGGTTGATTGTTGATATATAGAAGGAAAAGGGTGGGCAAAAACAGCTTTGTTGGACCAGTGTATTAGTTGAATAATTGACAAGTTTGTGGTCTAGAGTCAATTCTGGATCATAAACTCTTAGAACAAGTGGAGGAATGGAATCCAGACCAGGAGAATTTTTTGTTATCTCATTTGAGAAATAGTTTTCTGATCTCTTTATGGTGAAAGATCTCACTGCATGTTGAGTGTTAAGTGTTTGGAATGGGATTCATCTACATAAGATCTGATTGAAAAAGGAGGAGGAAGCAAGGCTGTTAACGTTTTCTTGAATAAAGAATCGTCCACTATGAGACAAAGTGTACTAGCTTCAGAAACATCGCAGGGACAGATTAAATGATGGGAGCATACTTAACAGACCGTTGTACACTGCCGTAAAAAAAACCAAGGAATAAAGTTGAAAACTTCGATGTCTTGTAATGTCTCAATGAAATCATCTAGATGATTTCAAGCGGGGAAGAATTATTGGAAAGTTTGAAGAATCCCGGAAAATTATTGATAAAATTTGAATCTCATATTACGTTATATCCAGGCCAGCGTTTCAAACCAAAGATTCCTGCTCTACTACGGAACATGAAGACAGTTATTTTGGTTATAACAGCAAACGTAATCGACGCACAGGGTAGGTCAGCTTGCACGTCAGCTCCATTCAAGCACAGGTACGCGGATATTTCGACAAATTGTGGCAAGACATCTGCGAAAAACAGGTCTATATGTCCGGAGACCTGTATTCGGCGTCCCTTTATCCACGTGTCATCGTGGAGCACGTTTTCAGTAGTGTTATATACTTAAAAATCGGCAAGACACCAATAGGCTAATGTAGAGTTATTTTAGTCTTTCCTCCGATTCTTAACGACACTTGATCTGGAGCTGTTGTGAGAATATTCTTGAAACGGATAGTTACGGTGGTGTTGAGGGTCATGGTGTGGAGAGGCATTATGCTTGATGCACCGAATTACAAGTGCTGGACAAAGGACTATGACTAATGATAGATATTGCAACTAAATTCTTCAACATCATATTCGATTGTTTCATGGCGATGTAGGCGAAGAATTCATTTTTATGAATGAAAATGCTACACCGCATCGTACACGAGCAGTGGAGATACTTTTGAAGACCGAGGATATTAATCGAATTGAATGGCCAGTACGCTACCCAGATCTGAACCCCATGGAACACGTTTGTGACGTAATAGGGAAAAGCATTTTTGCTCGTAATTCCCTTCCAGAAAACAAAAAAGGACTTATCGTTGCTCTGAAGGAGGAATGGGTCAGTTTGCTTGAAGTACTCTTGAATCACTTGATGTTAAATATGATACGAAGTTGCGAGAGTTGAATCGCAGTCGGGGTGAACATGTTCCATATGAAATGTCTCTCCTCATCGATGTCTGTTGAGTACATTAATTCCTTAACTAGGTCCTTTTGAAATGTTTCCTGAAAACGTATTGAAATTTCATTTGTAGGAAATTTCTAACACATTTTTGAGTAATATATTTTATTAGCATGCTCGCAATAAATGTATGTCCACATTTGTCTATAGTCATGAAAGATTTTTCATATACAGATATAAATGTAATTCGTTCTTAACTTTTGTAACACCAGTCTATTAAAACAAGCCTTGGCGATATCAAGAGAAACCACATGAGATTCGAAATTTTCCAGTTAATTATCCAGGGGTAAGTGACATAAGGGGGCCATTGGACAGTGACTGAATTCATACTTTCGGTCGTTTATTATTTGAACATTAAAGTAGCGTAAGAGTTGAGTGGTGATGGCCCTGTCCATTATTTTTGGTCGTGAATTTGAAGGTAAAGATTTGCTACGATTTGCCAAGGAAATTACGTGTAGACGTTAAGAAAAATCATGCCACTTTCTTATCAGGCAAGACCACACAATGTGAGAAGGTGTGTGTGTGTGTGCAGGTTACTTCATGAGGGAAGAGATCTGCACTAGACTATGATTACAACATTCACAGCATACTTAGATGGGTCGCTAGTAAAGAAGTAGTCTAGGTTATTCGTAAGTAGTTGGCATTTTCTAATATCTTGGTAATAAAAAATGTCTCAACCTCTCTTCTTCCTTAAATTGTGCAGCGGGAAGAAGAGGTGACACTTGGCCAACTCGTGTTGTTAACATTGAAATCTTCAAAGAAGATGACTTCACTTTTAGAAAAATTGTGCCGAAGAAAACTGAAATTTAGCGCAAAAAGATGAAAAAAAAGGGAGTTCAGAATGACTGAAATTAGAAAATCGGTTGAGATGGCAAATGAATCTGATAAATAAGGTAGAGAGAGACTTCACAGATGGGCGCAAACCACACCTTTGAGGAAACATATTAAAACTGGAAATGAACAAGATTTAACAAGATTAAGTGGATTTGGAAGATTCTATGAGGTTTGCCATTTGGTCACACTCTTCTGTGTAGTGTTAAATTTAAGATAAAGGAAAATTCAGGATAAACGAAATCAAAAAAAAAAAAAAAACACCACCAAACGTCTTGTGGTAAAAACCGCACTCTCTTCTCCTTTACGTTTTCTCTTATTTACTTTTATTTCATTAATTTTAATTTCTTTTAAGTCTCTTATCACTAGCGCTCTGCATAAGCATGAATCGCAGTCTTTTGTATACCAAGTGTTTTGACAAGAAATATATTTCAGGAGCTTTCAAGCACCTAAGAAAACTGAAATCAAAAATCCTGCAAAAAAAAAAACATAGGACGAAAAACTAAACCACTTCGCTGTAATCTATTTTGCAGTATTAGACTGTTTTTAATAACTCTTTTATCTACATATGCGTTGTAGTTCTTGTTTGTGTGTCATACCGTTTATATAATAACTGTGGAATTAAACAATTGTCCATAATCTCTCCAACATTAATAGCAAAAACTACCTAATCGGCTTATTTATTTCTACCGCTAAATAAATGTAGACTGCTTCTCCATGAAAAATAAATAACAAATCTGCTTACAATCAGATTTAATTATTCTAACTTTCACATTAGACATTACTGCAAAATGTTTTGTGATACGATATTGTAAATTTCCCAGCGGTCTACTGTTTATTAGGAACTTTGATCAAATTACTAGTACTTGTGAGCTTGTGTAGCTCAGTTGCATGCGATGCCATTTGGTTGAAAACAGTTGGGTGGGTTCGAATTTGATCTATGACATGAAGAAGCTTTTAAACTAAAGATGAGTCAGACTGTGTCATAAAGCTTTTCGTCCAGAAAATCAGGTTTTTCATCTCTGAATCTAGGGAAACAGGCCAGAAAAACACACGCAATTAAGACACGATTACATTAACCTCATAGGATCAGTTGCTTCGGCCACAATTCAAACCAGAGATACGTTTTTGTGAGTTCTTGTTACATACAAGCTTACACGAAACTGATTCTAACATATGCTATATATTGTACAAATATTTCACATGTGATCTTATTCAGAATATTTGTATCTGTTTACGCATAACTACAAATGACTTAAATCTACTTCATTTATTCCAATTTTAACATATTTTCAAATAATGTGTTTTCGATAGTTATCCCTAAAATATGAACATAAGTACACCTAATCGTTTCTCAACGTTAATCTCCACCCCCCCCCTCTCTTACCACAACGATGCTCAGAAAATGGATTCCTTATTAAATCCACTATGTAATGAGCATATTTCTCAGAAATTTGTTTGTGTGTATCCACGAAGATATTTAATTCATAAAGTTGTGTTTATTCCTAATTTCTGTGGAGATTGATGAAAAGTCGATAACTACAGATTACCATCGGATGTATAATACACTTGTTTCCGATATTTTCCAAGAGTCCATAAAGAACGCTGGCAAATTAAAATAATGTTTAAGTCACGGTAGAAATATTGCGCGTATTCTCTCTCTTCATCGTGCGCGCGCACACACGATTTTGCCTGTTGTTTTAAATTATATACAGTTTTTAGTACCGCAGATTAAATAATTATGGTGCGCCAGTTTATTTTTAATCAGCATGGAATTTGTCTTTGAGGAAATATTTAGTTAATGGCCATAACATTCAACAAGAATCCATCCAGAGAACCCTATGAATCTATCCAACTGGCATGCATTCTTTGCTTACTCTGTTGTTCATTTCCATGTTTATTTTTTGATATTCACTAAAATGTATAAATAGCGAACATATTTCATTTTTGTAGATTCTCCATTGAGAATCTACAGAAGTAAAACATATCTACAGAAGTGAGAATCTACAGAAGTAAAATATCAACTACACCCTACAGAAGTAGGGAGTAGTTAATATTTTCATAGTTTTCGTGTATATTACTGATTTCGTGCCAAATTGTTACAGTCGTTATTCAATGAGTTAAGTCCTACTGAAGACTGATACTAGATTTATTGAAGATCATACCATCTGCGAATTAAAACTTAAATCTGGACTGCGTCTTGTTCTGTATAATGATCTCTGTAGTCCAATTAATTGTAGTGTTTTCATGAGCTTTTCTAGTGGCACCTTATCATATTCCTTTTCCAGATTAGGCAAACAATTTAAATAAAACTCCTTGTTATATTACCGTGATATCTCAACTATTTGTCTTAAAATAAAAACCTCATCCTTACATCCTGTATTTAGACCTGGTTTCTCCCTCTTCTCCAAATTTGTTTTCCAATTTTTAGTCTTTTTTCAAGTGTACTTGCGTAAATCATACTTGGAATACTCAGGGTAGAAATTTCCCTGTAGAACTAGTAAGATTTATCGAAGTACACTTGTTCAGTTTTATTTCCCTTTTTTATAGATGGATACTGTCATCTAGAATTTTTCTTTTGATCAGGCCACTGAATTATGCATGAAGCAACTGTAAAACGTTTATACCTCCATATTTGAACATTTTAGTTCGAATATCAACTGCGTTTTTCCATATTTTGAGTTTTGATAGTTTCTATCTCAGGTATCGATGTCTAATCCTGATATGGTTTCTCTTTTTTGCACAGTTCTGTCATTTCTCCTACCATTTAATTATCTTTTAATGTAGTTTTCAATAATCTTCAGTTTTCAGTTACTTCATCTGTGATTCCAGTTAAAATACAATTTTCTTCATTTGAATGATTTTTCAATATTCTCAAGAACATTTTATCATCTTCTTAATATTTATGTTCTATCTTATCGAAGACTTCCCATTATTTTTGTTAAGCTGCTACTACACGTAACGGTCTTACATTTTTCTTTGTATTCTCTCTTAGCAAAACATGCTGATTATTTACTAAAAACAAACAAGCGTTCCTATTTTCCAAGACTTTACCTTTTCGCCATGGAATTCCAAATTTACTGTTCCTTCAAAGAACTTCACCGTCTGCCTGTTTGACTGAATCTATCAATGATTTGTTCTAAGTTAGCTAAAGAATCTCCAAGGTATGATTCTTGCTTTCAAATGCTTTCTTGAATAATATTTGTATATTTTAGTGTACAGTTCAGTTCCGTTATGGAAGTTACTCCTCTTTGATTCTTTCTAAAACATTTGTACGTATTTTATTTTATTTTTCTTTTCAGTATAAAATTTCAGTTAGTGTTATCCTGTTTAAATCGATGATCATTTACTGTTTGAATATCGCTGGATACTCTTTCCCTGAAAACCAATGTGAGGATATCGCTTTGAGCAGTGACATAGACAACGTTTTTTTATTTCTTCTATCTTCTCTCCATATGAAACTGTGGCATCTTTATGTTGGAAAGTCATATAACTATTAGCTGGGAAACTCCGATGACATTTAGAAACTAAACATTGTGATATGAAAAATAAGCCAATTGAATTTTTTCAGCGACGCTTAGGGACATTAAATCATGGGAAAGATGTAATTTCGGCCATGGGTTCCATTAATAGGAAGGCACTGGAAGCACTTGAACTGTCGAATTACAATTTAGTTCAGTAATTGTTTCAAGATTATTTTCCTGTTTGGTATTCATTATTATAGTTATTTCTTCCTTTCTCAGATCATTATTATGAAAACAGCATCTTATAGTTGACATTTAGAACAATGTTATCTATTAACCCCACTTATGTGATACTTTCTAATTCTTTCTACCTGTTTTGTTTTCGTTGATATTTATTATATTTATTACAGAAATTTGATTGCATCTGTATCCATACATCCATTTCTGCTGTTTGTATTTCTTTCAGTAGCTGATGTTTCACTGTTGTGTCAGTTCCGTGAATAAAACACATTGCTTTATTTAACTGGGTGAATTTTAGTTCGATATGACATTGTCTTTTTGCACCATCATTTTTCTTTGGTTTAAATCAATGCAAATTACAATTTGGTCGGCTAAATTCCAAATTACCACATCAACCTCATTTGTTCATAATATAGGCATTTATCTACTAAAGGAGTGCACCAAGAGAAGAAAAAGATTGGATATCAGTCTGAAGCTAGTCTAGCTTTACACTTAAGTAATCTCTAGAAATAATGCCACTTAAATTTTCACAGTGACACTTTCCTAAGAAAATCTATTATGACAGTAGCTAAATATGTAAAAAAAAAGAAGAAAGGCTGATTCGAATATAATGCTTTGGTCATAAACATTTCAGAAAGTTTTTTGAACTGTCTTCCTTTTCTACCTCTGCTTAAACAACACTTGCAGATAACTCTGACTGGATGTGAATCTAAGATGTCTGCAAATTTACCTTCAGAAATCCAAAATTTTTAAACAAATATTTTGATCTGAAAATTATTAAATGGCAATTAACCTTGTTAAACAGTAGAATTAATACAGAAATGCGTACATAGGAAATGAGCGCACATAGAAGTGTTCAATTTCTTCCAGTGATGGTTGACTTCAAAGATATTTCCTCAAATATTGTATTATCCCTAATTATGGAATACATGTATACCCACAGTTACAATTTATTTATTGTACAAATATTTTGTCTTACGTATCGTACGAAATCATCAGCATGAGCAGAGAACAAAAGTAACGAATTTGAATAAAAGAAACAGTAGTTTGCATACATTACATCCCTTTATACATATACTTCATTGGTTTAAATTATTGGACTGAAAATAAAATTAAATACTATTTATTTAAAAATTAAATTAAGAATACAGTTTATGTAATAAAGTTGAGGATAACACTTTCCCACACTTTAGGAAATGTAAAGTAGTAATTACGAGGGGGGTTTTTCTTCGTTATTATTATTATTGTTTTTTGTTTTTCCTCCCACTAGAGGTTGTATACATGTAGTTCATCAGTGCCGTAAATAAGATAACGAATTATGTATTTATAATTTTTCATTATTTATTTATTTTTCTGTGCTGAAATCCTGCTCTCGAAATCACGCATCGACCTTTTTTTTTTCATGTCACATCAGCCCTTCGAACAAGCAGTGGTCTCACACGGTTTGATGATATTCATCTCTCATGTTAAGACACTCAAATAAAATCATCCGTAATTGAGAGATTCAAAACCACGATCTGCTGGTTCGGAGAGTTAATACACCATCAGGCTAGCGATATTACTATCGTCTAGGAATTCCATGCATAATAATATTATAAGCTTTCAGTGCTTTCGGTAACATAGTGCCCATCCGATATTAAATATCCGTGTCTTGTAGAAACATGAATCATAGGTTGAAAATTTCGCATCAACAATGGAATGGTTCTCTCATAGCGGTTAAAGAGACCTCATTAAATTTCGACATTCTTAATATAGATCTCAGACGATTAGTGATACAATATTGGCTCAGCTTCCTTCTAACTTGTTACAAGTTTATTAAATACACCTTTTATCATTCATTTATATCAATCAAATAAACATGCAACCAAATAACCGTGATTATTATTCAAATAAATATTCAGGTAAATATCTTTGTAGTGAATAATGAGAATCGGCAATGTTACATTCATTACTTATTGACGCATCATCACTTTTGTGAAAACTGTGTGTGCTCGTGCGTGAGAGAATCTTCGATATCAAAGGTTTATTTCCGTAACCTGAAATCTTCTCGCAGACAGTTAAACGATGCCATAGAAAGTTTCCCTCCCATAGTCAAAGAGATTTACTAGACTCACAGTCGAGAGATGGATGGTTACTGCATGCAAAATAGTCTTCTGTACAGCTTTCGGAATGCAAACGTAAGATGTAGCTGATTGTCGAAATACCTTGGCAACGGACTTGATACCGTTTGGATGATTTCCAAGAAAAGATATCGAACGAAATATCGTTTTCAGAATTAGTAACATCCCTCTTCAATACATTCTATTCTTCTCTTCTTTTTTGAATCGGATCATTTCGCCGAAACTTCCGTGTAATAGTTGTGCACTTGGAAATCAAAACTGGTTTTGTACTTAAAAAGAGGAAAATATTGAGTTTCACTCATTAATGAAAATTTTGAGCTTGTGTTTAAAATACATTTAATCTTTAGAATTAAACTCTGGACGTATTTACGAAAAGGAGTTTTGTTACGTTGATGAAACATATTTTATTATTCCTTTACAATGAAGGTTTCTTTCCCTAGGATTAAATGATGACTTATTTTTCATTATCAGAAGAAATATGTCTAAGGGATACTTGACAGAGCTGCACTTCCTACTAGTATACAAAAGTATTCGAATATTTAAAACATTGTTTTAATCCCGCATTTATGTGTAATTACCTCTCTCTCTCTCTCTGAGCATTATGACTATCCCCTTGTTGGTTTATTGGTAAGGCTGTCATTTCAGCGGTCAGAGAAGTCACAAATGCTAAAATTCCTTATTTTCAATTGCAACCAATATTTATCGCACTTTTCTAGTATTTCTGCCAATTAATTAATTCCTAATAACAGTTACCAAACAAGAAACTGCATTCGCGACAAGCTCTGGATTATTTACTGATCTACGAATTTCTGTTTCATTGCAGTAAAGCATGGAATATTTATCTGTAATTATTAGTAATAAATTCAAGCTAGTAATTCGTTATATTACACGATTGCAACTTTTCTTTTAAATAAGGAATTTGTTGAATATGTTTCCCGTTATATGGAACCAGTTTCTTATTTCAATTTCCGTTTTGATAAACTGAACTGTTTTATTTATTTGCGAATCGATTATTTTAATTAACCTTTTCTTTGTTGCTTTATTAAATCCACATTCAGATAGTTCTAAATCGTATCACCGTAAATTAATATTTATTTCAGTTTTGTGCGTAAATAATTGAATCTTTTTTTCCTTATTTCTATGTATTAGAAAAAAAAAGCTGCACAATGCGAAGTATTAAAGGTTTTCCGAATTACCTTTCTTCTTATTATATTTTTTTTATTAAAACTAATTAATTATTGTTGTACATCGGAATCTTTTAATGTATTTTGTAATCATACGACTGGCTAATTTTTCGTTGTTGAAAGCCAGAGCTTGCTTGAATTTCAAGAAGGGGTATTTGATTTAAACATTTATGAGAAATAATTTTTATTTTCCAAGATATGTTGGAACTTGTAATTAATATAATTACACATTTAAGAAATTTACGGTTCTTTTCATTTCAAAGAATGGTTATATTATTCCAGGCCACAACACACTGAAAAATCAAATTTCTCACTATATAACTTCATTTAGACTGAATTCTTAGCTTTCCTGAGAATAATTTCCTTTTAGTTGTTAAAATATTGCTGATATTTTAACTGATATTAAAATTATCCGCGTTAAAATAACGCGGATAATTTTAATCCGCTTCATTGTTATTCAAACTGATATGCCAACTTAGTGTCGAATTAAGGTTTTATTTCATAAGTTAGCTAACATTTTTATTTGTTCATTTACAAACACATATAGAAATACACGTAATATTAGCAATACGATCAAAAGCGGTCAATTGTTGCACCTGTATAAACAGCTTCACTGTCATACCAGTGATCCCAAAGGGGAAGCATTATGATCTAAGCTGTTTAACTTCATTAGTCAGGCTCGACGTTTTACGGATGCAAAGAGTCAATGAATGGGATGAATATTCGCTTTCTTCTTTAGTAAAATAATTCTTCTATTTATATTTTGACAGTATTAGCATGAGAAAGTTCGACAGTATGGTTTAAACATATTTTGTAAGAGATTAATAAGCAATCTCTTGGAGATGATTATTCCTATTTGTAGGATTGATAATCAGTAGATGAATTAGTCATAACACGCTGTTCTGCTTTCATAACCGAAAAGATAGAAAAGGTTAGAAATTTTAAAATACATTATAATATATCCACCTGGAGACCACACTAATGGTAAACAGTAATAATATTCCCTTAAATTAATTTATAAAAACAAAAAAAAAGTCAACCAATGTCTAGGTAGATTTAAATAGCGGTATCATTTCTGCATTAATGTGGTATAACATAGTTCTCATAGCAGGAAACAAATATGCATTTCATGGTGTGTGTAAAATATATTATGGCATTTCCACTTTAAAAAAGGAGTAGGTGAAGCGCAATTAATAAAAACGTAAGAATTGATCTCTTTAATTAAAATCAAGGCATTTGTTTTAATTTTTATCAGAAAGATATAATTTCTTTCACTGTTATGATTCCAATGGGATTAAAGAAACCAACTGTGTAATATCAGAAACGACTCCCTTGGATAAAAGCAATTTGCATCGAGAGAACTGTTGTAAAATATTCCATTCATCTTTTTTTTTATCACTGATTATATCTTTCGCTGAACTGTCATAATGAGAATCTCAGCATTAGTTTAACGCGAAGGAATAAAAGAACAGATTGGTGTTTAGTTTTTATTCATTTGCAAACAATCTTAAGTGGATAATTCATAACGTTAAAGATTTTCTTTCAGATTTATATTTTATTAAGTGGCGTTCTTTAATAAAAAGCAAACGAGAGTGGAAAATGTGTTAAATCTGCACAAGTAATTTTGCCGAAGGATACACTTCTAATGCTCGTAAAAATTGCCCTCATTGTTTGATAGCTATAATTGCAGATATAAGTACATTTACTATTTTGATATTGTTTATTTTTCCTTTAATTTTTTACAAATACACTAATGGAGAAGGCAAACTCGCGTGTCATCTAGTTAAAATAATAAGTACTCGATTTATTTAAGATTGTTTACGTGTTCACAAATTGTAATTAACGTAAGAGGTCCGTCAAAGATGAATCCCTAAATTATCGCTAAGTCAGCTAAGATAATATAGAATCAAGAAACACGATTTCTAATTTTGATAAAGATATAAGTTCAACAGATGATACCGCCAAATATCTAAAAATTATGTATAAAAGCAACAGAGCGGGCGGTGGAAGAGAGTTTTTAAGTAAAATGCCTTTTGCAATTATAAGAATTTTTCTATGGAAAAATACTTCCAGCCTTGAATAAAGGCTGATTTATTCATTCTCGTGGAAAGTAGTTTTTCCAGTATATGGATCTGGCATTCTCACCTGATCTGAGGCGTTTTGATTTAATACTAAACAACTGAATTCTGCCCATTGATATCGCTAAACGTTTTTTTTTGACTGAATTAGTCAAATTCAGTCAAAAAAAAAGACTGAATTAACCATAACATACTGTGCGTTCATAGCCGAAAAGATAAAAAAGATAACGTTATTTTAGGCAACTGTTCGATTATTGCTTTGAGATTTAAATGCATAGTTAGAAGATGGAAATAGTTTTGGAGTTTTGAAGATTTATAAAGTATTTCTTGTAACTCTGTTTATAATTACCTACTCACAGTAGCATTCCGATTTTTTAATTCCTTTGTATTTCCTATATTCAACAATGATTGCCTATATATATTCGATAATGAAGATACACTAAATTAGTTATTTATTTGGTGTATCTTCAATGCGGACGAAAATTTTGATTAAAGATATTCTCGTGATTGATTGATGTAGTTAAGGATATTGTATTCCAAGAAATGATTTACATACATTTTAAAGATGGTTAAACATCTGAATCAGTTGAATGATATAAAATTCAACTTTACAGTTTCACCTTCATGCTTTTCTATTAAAAATAACAAAATGTCCACTTAGAGGCAGTAAAGTGATGAGTATATTCATGTAATCAATCTAACGAAGCATTTTCAACAAATATTTTGATCTATATTTTCGGACATTCTCACATAAGATGGACAACACATAAGTAAATTTCAGTTAATAGGTTTAACCACAACTAAGCTATTGTCAAGCACTGTTGGAAATGTTTCTGGTTTTCTTGAAACTTTCCTCGTTTCTGCCTCAAGAACCTACATGATTGACATCCATATAACAAATGACACTTCATAACATTATTACCTTTTTCCTAAACCGAAGTTGCAGCCTAACTTATATCAGTCATTGAAAATACAAAATGCATCATCACTGCGAAAGCACTTATAGTTCGAAAACAATTCCTCTGATAAAAATGGCAATGATTACCAAAAGAACTGGAGAAGAAAAGGCGAAATTACCATTTTATTTTGACAAGTCTAACTTAGTACCATGAAGGTTGACTTTTACCTAAATGAAAGTTTCCATTTGAGTTAAAGACAATTGAAGCCATTAGCTTGGAAAATTAGAGGGCATTAAAATGTGATTTACTGTAAATATTTTCAAAGTGACTTCACTTGAAAAGTGCTACTTTTTATTGTTCTAATACTATTATCAATGACCTAAGAGTATAAATAAATAAATATCTCATTCGGTTTACTGCATGCAATTAGGTAAGGTAGTCAATTAAGACGATGACCTTTATTTATAGTGACAGAAGACAAGAGATTTGTCAGTAGGCTTAAACAACCATTGGAAATGATTGTAAATAAGGAAGTATTACAAAGATGAGTGGTTTAGGTAAAAAAGTGCAGATATTGTTCTCTTCGAAAAACGTCTTGTTTGGTAGCTTGTAAACGTTTTTCCAAAGGAATCGTAAACAGATTCTTCATGTTATTTGTCACCAATTGGTATCGATGATACTTATAGAATCTTTATAACGGCTTTTTTAAGTGAAGGGGGGAGTGGGGAGTTTTACATCTCGTTTTTTCATACAGTAGTAGAAAGTTTTTCATCTCGCCAATAGTTTAAAACAGTTCGGAAGTTCACTCAGTTAACACTAGGCTTACGGTCTTTGTTGTTTGCAATGTAGTTCAAAACAGCTCACACCCAGATCAACTCAATCCCCGTGATTTATATTTATGTTGAGAAGTTCTACTTAAGCACGTTGCATGCTATATACTTATGTCATATCTCAAAATATTCTTAATGTATATATGAGTTTTTTCGAAATTATCTACTTTTACTTGCAATTGCTTTTTTCTTTTTAATTTTTACTATCTGTGAACAAATTTTGTCTATTTTTAATTTTTTCAGAAAATCCATTTATTAAGGGTTTGTGTTATTATATCTGTTTTGAACATAATACGAGCCTGTGTAGCTCAGTGGATGTGGCATTTGTACACCACGAGTCTAGTCGACGACTAGAGGAAATTTTTCTAAGCCTTTTTTCGACCGGTTCCCGAGTTACTCGATCTCTGGCACGGGCAAGCGGGTTTTTCCTCCCGGAAACTCGGGTTTTTCGTCCTGTAAACTCAAGAAAATCGACCGTAGAACCCACATTATTTCAGACATTAAATATATTGTGTTAGGGTTAGGGACCACGAGATGGCGGCACATTTGAGCCGTCTCTCTTCACTGCATACTGCTTAATTAGTGATAACCTTGGACCATCTATCTCTGATTGGTACCAGTGGAGATTGAACTGCCCACTCAGTCTTCAAAAGTTAGATAGGGCTAAATGGCCTTGCCTACAGGATTACGGGTATATGGAAATAAAAAGGCGTTAGCTGATTTTTTTTTTTATGAACATTATACTTTCATTGTCGGTTCTCCAGAAAATTCAAATGTATGTTCTATTCTCAAACTTTGCTTTCACATTTTTGTTAATAGAGAAAGTTCGATTGGAGAAAACCTTTTCTTCCTTAGCTTAGCACTATTTTATTAGTAGGTCTTTCGACTCAACATTCAGGATTTTTTGATGAATTTTATATCTTCGCATACGATTCAAAACACGTTTAATCATTATTGCAACTATTACTTTACTCAACAACTGTGTAATATCAGTAGCAAGGTAGCCACTAAAAACCAGATCAACATAAAGATAACATAAGGAATCGTGACGTGATTGGTTATTCATCTGATGACGTCATTGTGTGTGACGTCATGGGTTTGGAATTTCCCTGTGGATATATGTGTCAATGGCTTCAGTTCTTGTATTTTGGTTCGTGTATGCAATTATGGGTGCTGGTAGAAATAAGGAATCGTGTCGTGATTGGGGGGACACTTTTAACCAGATCAAGATAAGATAAGGAATCATGACGTAGAGATGTGTTATTATAGAGTTTGAAATGTTTGGAATTTTGCTGGGGTCCCCCATTCTGTCAGGGACATCACGTGGTATGTTGGGTTCATGTATAGTATTGTGGGTGATATTTAGAGATAAGAATTGTGTCGTTATGCTTGGAAATTTCTGGGGAACATATGTCTCTCTGTGATATCACATGGTGTTTTGTTTTGCCTATGGAATTGCGTGCGATGTTTTTGAGATAAAATATCTTGGAATTTTCCCAGGGTGACACACACATCCGTCATTGTCATCATGTTTTGTCTTTGGTTATCTATAGATGGCTGTACTAATTTTTCAATACAGTTTGGGGTATTTCTTTCCTGTTAAAGGGTAGGAATTCTTAGAGTCGAGTCGTGATGGCGGAGGTGATTAGGCTTTTCTGAATAATTTAATTATATGGTGGTGTCCCTCAAACGCATATTTTTATTTTTTTTCATAACTCATACATATGTTATTCTATATTCATATTCCAAAGACTATGGGAATTCTTTCTAGAAATTCTAATGATAATTTAAATTATTTACAGTCCTTCCAGAATGGCTCTTAAAATGCGAATATGCCATCACTTTTTTTTCCATAGCTCATACATATTTTATTCTATATTCATATTCTAAAGCCTATGGGAATTCTTAGAGTATAGTAGAGTCTAGTGGCCCCAGTATTTAGACTTATCTGAATAATTTAATTATATGCTGGTGTCCCTCAAACACACTTTTTTCCATAGCTCATACATATTTTATTCTATATTCATATTCTAAAGACTATGGGAATTCTTTCTAGAAATTCTAATAATAATTTAATTTACTTACAGGCTTTCCAGAATGGCTTTTCTAAATGCGAATATTCCAAAAATAGTTGAATTTTATATCTACAGCACAACACAAACGCTCACACAGAACAATATTTCTATAAAACCAGAAAATATAATTGATATCATCGTTTAGATTTCTACCCATTTGGTTCCATTCGTTTTCGAGGAGATCACTCATTAATTTCCATTTTAGGTTTTGACCTCTATCACACTATGGAAATGTTTGTATTAATCACATCCTGCAATATATGAGTTGCGGTATTGTTCAAAAGGTATCATTTTCCCACAGTTGGATGTTCACAAACACTTACATATAACTAAATGATTATCATTCAGATGATTGTGATGACACATATCCTAAAATTATTCATTCCTGATTAAGGATTTTATACACTTATTGTTTTCAAGTAGATGGCTTGTTTGTTTGTTTATATTTTGTGTAGCTAGGAAACTGGAATTTATTTCAAATGAATATTAGCTCTATAATATATATACGGTCGATTTTCTTGAGTTTACAGGACGAAAAACCCGAGTTTCCGGGAGGAAAAACCTGCTTTCCCGTGCCAGAGATCGACTAACTCGGGAACCGGTCGAAAAAAGGCTTAGAAAAATTTCCTCTAGTCGCCGACTAGACTCGAAACCAAGACTTCCTTCGTGTGGCCTAGCGCGATGGTGTGCAAACGCCACATCCACTGTGCTACACAGGCTCTTGCGACCGTAGAACCCACATTATTTCAGACATTAAATATATTGTGTTAGGGTTAAGAACCACGAGATGGCGGCACATTTGAGCCGTCTCTCTTCACTGCGTACCGCTTAATTAGTGATAGCCTTGGGCCATCTGTCTCTGATTGGGTACCAGTGGAGATTGAACCAGTGGGCTAAATGGCCTCGCCTACTCCCGTATAAACGGGAATAAAAAGGCGTTAGCTGATTTTTTTTTTTTTTTTAATATATATACTTTGTTAATTTCTGATACCTTTTATTTGACTATAATATTATTAACAAATTGTATTTACGAATCTCACATACAGAAATTAAATAAAGTGAAAAAGACAGTATTTTTTTTTTCTTATACTTCTGATTTCATATTTGCACTAATGTTCATAGTGTATGATTTACCACTGGTGCTCACATATAATTCATGTGATTTTTCACCATGTGATATTTCAAAACAAGTTGAACTATTTCAATTAGTTCAGTTATGTAAAACGCATTTCAGTTAGTCCCAATTGACTGTTGTCCTCTCAGCCCGACATTCATTTCACAGTAGGGATATATATATATATATATATATATTAACACAATTATTATATTAGACATTCTTTCCAATACAAATAAATAATTATTTATTCTTATTTCAAATGAAAATAAGCTCAGAAAGAAAGAAAGAAAAAAAATGTTTACCCTCAAATAAATATTTATGATCACAGCAAACAGGAAATTCATCAACGTTTTCAAAATTTTGAAATTAATGCAAATATCGTTTTCATGATTTGGTATCATTTAAATGAAGAACGGGTCTGAATATTAAGTTTGTTAATGTTTTTTTTTATTTTCTCTTCCAATGACGAGTATTATTTCATATATGCATGTTGATTCACTTGACTGTATCTGCACACTAAGATACCCTTTTTTCTACTGCAATCTTTTTAAGAATTTTAGTATTGTGTTGGTTTAAAATATCTATTGTCTCTCTGTAATATAACCAAATTCTAACAGTATTGTGACTTTTCAGGTGAAAACTTCTCCACTAAAATTGTGGAGAAGTTTTTGCCTGAAAACTTGGGTATAAAATTATTTAATACCCAAGTTTTCAGGCTATTAACTTAATACCCATTTATTCCTTTTGCTTCCAAGAGTTGACAGTCCCTCTTGAAATATTTGATGGCTTGCATAAACAAATAAGACTTTTAATTCACTGAGTCAAAAAAAAGTCTCTGGTTAGTTTGTAGCATGCAATTTCACAAGGAAAAAAAATGTAATCATCTTACTTAAATTTGTATAACACATCAATGACACCCAATTTGTCCATTTAAATTTACACATTTTATTTCAGTGAAATATTATTTACAAATGGTATTTACTGAATCTAACATACAGAAAATAAAGTGAAAAATAGAATCTGTTTTTTTCGTTCCTTAATCTTCTTATTGTTAAATTTGCACTGTTGTTCAAAGGTTCTTCCCGTGCTTGTGGAATTGCCATCATGTGGTTTTTGACAATGTGACTCTCATCTGAAAGTTAATTTTCATTTGGTGATCACTGGGAATTTATTACTGTAGTAATATTAAGGGTTGCATATTTATTTTTTTTTGAAACCAATACATATATTTATGAGTATTATTAAAAGCACAGAATCTTTTGTTATGTTTCCAAAAGCATTTAAAAGTACTTGTTATGTTTTCACGTTTAGGACATCCAATTTCATTTAAATCAAGAACAGGCCACCCTATTAACCTCGTTAATGTTTTTGATTTTTCTGTTCCTTTGGCGAGTAATATTTCATATTTGCATGTTGAATCTATCATCCAATTTTGTAGTTTTTCCAGAGATAGTGAACCAATTTCCCTCTTCAACTATGGTTATATTTTATTAACCAAGAATGATGTTTTTAACCTTTTCAGGTAATTCTTTCCAACTACAAGCTGATTTTGTCAGTGCATTTCTTACAATAATTTCAACAGAAATGCAAATTTCTTTAGTAAATAAATTTGAAGTCTTATTTAAAAGAAATTGTACATCAATTATAGCAATGATAACTGAAAATTCGTATTTTGCACCCACTGTAAATTTTGCATATTCGTTTTCCTTCATTCTTCTTCTAGCATTACTTCATTTGGCACCACAAATAAATAGTTATTTATTATAATTATTATTATTATTTCACTGATTATTAGCTCTGCTCGCATATTTTATGTTAACTTTTTGTTACAACATTCGGAACTATTAGAACTTTTCACAAAGAAACTTTCAAAGAATTTTGTGACTCACCCACTATTTTTACATTACAGAACACAAAACACCACAACACAATACAGGAGCTGCAGGGGATGAACGATTACCTTAAAGCCAAAATCTCTTGACTCTAGGGTTTTTTTGTTATAGTACTGTTTAGCCTTATTATGCCTTGCCTGACTGTTTCTTCAAAAATGAACCTTTTGCCCAAATGACTCAATGATATGTTTTTGCATGTTGTTGGATATACTGTTGGTTTGGTTTTATCTTATTTTGTGTGATGCAAGGTAAAATTCGTACTCGTGTTCTCTGGAGAGTACAAACATTTTTTCTTTACCAAACTAAGAGTTTACATCATGTTTTTTGGGTTAATTATCTGCTGTCTCGCTGTAAAACAACCAAGTTCTAACAGATCGGATTTTCGAATGTGAACGAATTGTTTCTGAAACTCAAACAATGTCAATAGGTAGCATTAGACAATTTCTAAAATAATCAATTACATGGATATCAGTTTTCAACACTTTCTCCCCATTCCTGGCATTAATTTCACAGTAGTGATTTTTTTACAATAATTAAACAGAATTGCATTAAGGTAGAAAGTTGTGGATTTAAATATAAATTTCTAATCAGAATAACTGAGTAAAACCTTGACTGTGGAAAAACACAACAAAATCACACATTTTGTTCATTTAAGTTTACAAATGCATATTTTATTTTGCTGAAATACTATTTAACAGTATATTCACAGAGAAAAATTTGAAACATGTAATTACCTAAAAATATTTCATGATATTTAGTTTACACTCTTGACATTTTCCAAAGCATTCCAGGAACAAAATATTTGTTACTCACTGTTTCTTGGTTATATTACATCAATATAGCTGGTCACGCAAAAGAGTTTTTGAATCAGATACCATGGTAACCGCAGCTCCATATATTTGATATTGTGTCAGTTTGGAAATGACACCATGCCTTACTAAACATTCTGTGTATTCTTTTGTCCCCAAATATACACAAACAGTTTTCGTAAAATGTTCATAAATGCCCCAAAATAAAGAATCTTTATTGAATTGAATAAAATCTTGAAAGTACAATTTTACCATTGATGAATTTAAATGATCGGCGATAATTTTCCCCATGATACAAAGAGCTGGTAATTTTGATAACTTTGGAGGGGAAAAAGGCGTTTTGTTTTCCCTCCAAAGTTGTCAGTATCAGTCGGAGGTGACATCACTAAACGATATCTGCAATTGATGAGCTCACTAGGCTGAGTAGACGTTTTCTGGAGGAGAGAGGGATGATGGGTTAGCGTATGGGGTTTGGGAGCATTGCAGGGAAGTGTTTCTTTCTGTTTTTTCACTGTGTTTATCAGTATCACTTGGAGGTTTTTCTTCTCCTAAGTTATCAGTATCCATTGGAGGTGACATCACTAAAAGATATCTGCAAATGATGAGCTCATTCATCAACACTAGCCTGTGCAGACCTCTTCTGGAGGAGAAGGGGAGAATAGGGAGAATGATGGGGTTAGGAGGTGTGGTGGGGAGCATTGCAGGGATGACCTTTGTCACCCTCTTGACTACCTTTTAACTTCCACCACCTAATGCTATTTTTTCTCATCTGAATAATTTCAGACATATGAGAGAGAACTATTCACATGGTCTAACATCAAAAAAACTTTTTGAGGATAAAATACTTAACATAATAAGGACAAATAATATAGACTACCCTTTGAACCACAGAGATAAGATTTGCCCTATGATGTCTGAAAGTAAGATAATCTCACATCAGCATCCTATACAACAGCATATAGAAACATGTCCATGAATCATCTGTGCGAAAGTTTAATTTTGGAAGGAATGGTTAGGGTTAAGGGTCAGGTAAACAGTATTATAAGGAAAAACAAACGAGGTCAAGTGTTGCAGTTATGGCAATTCATTCATCGAGTGCAACTATGGTATATTGTTATGGTGTTTTGTGTCCAGGAAAGTAAAGTAAAATAATGGGTGAGCCACAAAAATCATTGAAATTTTCTTTCTTCAGGAAAATAGCATGAGACAAAACTCTTCACATAGCTCTAAAAGGATGGAAACTGATTATTATTTTAGAAGACATGTACACTGTGATATACTTATCCAGGACCACTTGGGAATAGTTATGCAGAAAGTGGTCTGATATCCTCGGCTACTTGCAAAGAAGAGTTGACTATGAAATGAACCTCGGTGAGTGTTATATTCTGAAATGCCAAGATGGGGAACTAATACTTGATGATACAGGAGCTGATAGAAGTAAAGTTATTTCTATTAGTTGTGAAGAAGCTGAGAGATTTTCACCAAAAATGTACGATATTGATAATCATTTACTATTTATGGAAACTGAATTACCAGCTATTCAAATCATGGAGAAAATTATCGCTAATCATTGAAATTCATCAATGGTAAAATTAGACTTTCAAGATTTTATCCACTTCGATAAAGATTCTTTATTGTGGTAAATTTACGAACATTTAAGAAAACTGTTTGTGTATATTTGGTGACAAAAGAATACACAGAATGTTTAGTGAGGCATGGTGTCATTTCCAGACTGACATACTATCAAATATATGGAGCTGCAGTTACCATGGTATCTGATTCAAAAACTCTTTTGTGTGACCAGCTATATTGATGTAATGTAACCAAGAAACAGTGAGTAACAAAAATTTTGTTCATTGAACTCCTTGGGAAATGTTAAGAGTGTAAACTAAATATTGTTAAATATTTTTAGGTAATTACATGTTTTAAATTTTTCTCTGTGAATATACTGGTAAATAGTATTTCAACAAAATAAAATATGCATTTGTAAACTTAAATGAACAAAGATGTGTGATTTTGTTGTGTTTTTCCACTGTGAATTTTTTACTGTTATTCTGATTAGAAATTTATATTTAAATCCACAACTTTATACCTTAATGCAATTCTGTTTAATTATTGTAAGAAAATCACTACTGTGAAATTAATGCCAGGAATGGGGGGAAAGTGTTGAAAACTGATATCCATGTAATTGATTATTTTAGAAATTGTCTAATGCTACCTATTGATATTGTTTGGGTTTTCAGAAAACAATTCGTTCACATATCCGAAAATCTGATTTGTTAGAATTTCATTGTTTTATAGAGAGACAGCAGATAATTAACCCCAAAAAAACGTGATGTAAACTCTTAAAGTTTGGTATAGAAAAAATGTTTATACTCTCCAGAGAACACAAGTACGAATTTTACCTTGCACTACAAAATAAGATAAAACCAAACCAACAGTATATCCAACAACATGCAAAAACATATCATTGAGTCATTTGGGCAAAAGGTTCATTTTTGAAGAAATGGTCAGGATAGGGCATAAAAAGAGTAAACAGTATTATAACAAAAATCCATAGAGTCAAGAGATTTTGGATTTAAAGTAATCGTGTATCCCTGTGTAGCTCAGTGGATGTGGCGTTTGCACACCATCGCGCTAGGCCGCACGAAGGAAGTCTTGGTTTCGAGTCTAGTCGGCGACTAGAGGAAATTTTTCTAAGCCTTTTTTCGACCGGTTCCCGAGTTAGTCGATCTCTGGCACGGGCAAGCAGGTTTTTCCTCCCGGAAACTCGGGTTTTTCGTCCTGTAAACTCAAGAAAATCGACCCTAGAACCCACATTATTTCAGACATTAAATATATTGTGTTAGGGTTAGAAACCACGAGATGGCGGCACATTTGAGCCGTCTCTCTTCACTGCGTACCACTTAATTAGTGATAGCCTTGGGCCATCTGTCTCTGATTGGTACCAGTGGAGATTGAACTGCCCACTCAGTCTCCAAAAGTTAGATAGGGCTAAATGGCCTCGCCTACTCCCGTATATACGGGAATAAAAAGGCGTTAGCTGATTTTTTTTTTTTTTTTTTGTGTATCCCCTACAGCTGCTCTATTTTGTTGTGGTGTTTTGTGTTCTGTAATGTAAATATAGTGGGTGAGTCAAAATTCTTTCAAAGTTTCTTTGTGAAAAGTTCTAATTGTTCAGAATTTTGTAACAGCAAGTTAACATAAAATATAAGATCAGAGCTAATGATCAGTGAAATGATTATAATAAATAACTATTTATTTATTGTGCCAAATGAAATAATGTAAGAAGACGAATGAAGGAAAATGATTATGCAATATCTACAGCGGGTGAAAAATAGCAATTTTTGGTTATAATTGCTATAATTGATGTACAATTTCTTTTAAATAAGAGTTCAAATTTATTTACTAAAGAAATTTGTATTACTGATGGAATTATTGTATGACATGCATTGACAAAATCATCTTGTAGTTGGAAAGAATTACCTGAAAAAGTTAAAAACAGAATTCTTAGTTAATGAAATATAACCATAGTTGAAGTGGGAAATTGGTTCACTATCTCTAGAAAAACTATGAAATTGGATGATAGATTCAACATGCAAATATCCAATCTTACTCGCCAAAAGAAGAGAAAAATCAAAACTATTAACATGAAATTGGATGTCCAAAACGTGAAAACATAATGAGTACTTTTAAATGCTTTTGGAAACATAACAAAAGATTCTGTGCTTTTAATAATACTCATAAATATATGTATTGGTTTCAAAAAAATAAATATGCAACCCTTAATTTTACTACAGTAATAAATTCCCATGGATCACCAAATGAAAATTAACTTTCAGATGAGAGTCACATTGTCAAAAACCACATGATGGCAATTCCACAAGCATGGGAAGAACCTTTATACAACAGGGCAAATTTAACAATAAGAAGATTAAGGAACAAAAAATAGATTGTATTTTTCACTTTATTTATTTTCTGTATGTTAGATTCTGTAAATACAATTTGTGAATAACATTTCACTCAAATAAAATGTGTAAATTTAAATAAACAAATTGGGTGTCGTTGATGTGTTATACAAATTTAAGTAAGCCATAACATTTTTTTTCCTTGTGAACTTTCATGCTACAAACTAAGCAAAGACTTTTTTTTGACTCAGTGAATTAAAAGTCTTATTTGTTTATGCAAGCCATCAAATATTTCAAGAGGAGACTGTCAACTCTTGGAAGCAAAAGGAATAATCTGGTATTAAATGAATAGCCAGAATTTCAGTGGAGAGGTTTTCACCTGAAAAGTCACAATACTGTTAGAATTTGGTTATATTACAGAGAGACATTAGATATTTTAAACCAACATGTTACTAAAATTCTTAAAAAGATTGCTGTAGAAAAAAGTATCATAGTGTGCAGATAAAATCAAGTGAATCAACATGCGTATATCAAATAATACACGTTATTGGAAGAGAAAAACAAAACATTAACGATCTTAATAGCCAGACCCGTTCTTCATTTAAATGATACCAAATGATGAAAACAATATGTGCATGAATTTCAAAACTTTGAAAAAGCTGATGAATTTCCTGTTTGCTGTGATCATAAATATTTATTTGAGGGTAAACATTTTTCTTTCTTTGTTTCTTTCTGAGCTTATTTTCATTTGAAATAAAAATAAATAATTATTTATTTGTATTGGAAAGAATATCTAATATAATCATTGTGTTAAAAAATATATATATATATATATAAATATCCCTACTGTGAAATAAATCTCAAGCTGAGAAGACAGCAATCAATTGGCACTAATGTTAATGAGTTTTACATAATTGAACTACTTAATAACATAGTTTATCTGGTTTTGAAATGTCACATGTACAGGAAGGACGTGAATTATACGTAAGCACCAGTGGGAAATCATACACTATGAATATCAGTGCAAATGTGAAATCAGAAGAATAAGAAAAAAAATACTGTCTTTTTTAATTTATATCATTTCTGTATGTTAGACTCAGTAAATACATTTTGTTAATAATATTATAGTCAAATAAAAGGTAACAAAGAAATTAACAAAGTATATATATTGCAGAGCTAATATTCATTTGAAATAAATTCTAGTTTCCTAGCTACACAAAATATAAGCAAACAAACAAGCCATCTACTTGAAAACAATAAGTGTATAAAATCCTTAATCAAGAATGAATAATTTTAGGATTGTGTCATCACAATCATGTGAATGCCAATCATTTAGTCATATGTGGGTGTTTGAGAAACATCGAACCATGGGAAAATGATAACTTTTGAACAATATCACAGGATGTGATTAATGCAGGATGTGATTAATACAAATTGCCGGATGTGATTAATACAAACAGTTCCATAGTGTGATAGAGGTCGAAAACTAAGACCGGAAATTAACGAGTCATCTCCAAGAAAACGAACAGAACCAAACAGGTGGAAATCTAATCGTTGTAGTCAACTATATTTTCTGGTTATTTATAGAAATATTGTTCTGTGTGAGCGTTATGTTGTGCTGTAGATATAAAATTCAACTATTTTGGAATATCTTTTTTGGAATATTTCATTTAGAAGAGCCATTCTGGAAAGACTGTAAGTAATTTAAGTTATCATTAGAATTTCTAGAAAGAATTTTCATAGTCTTTAGAATATGAATATAGAATATAATATGTATGAACTATGGAGAAAAAAAGCATGTGGTTGAGGGTCACTAGCATATAATTAAATTATTCAGAAATGCCTAATCACTGCCATCATCAGAACTCTACTCTGAGAATTCACATCCTTTAACAGGAAAGAAATACCCTAAACTCTATTGGAAAATTAGTACAGCCATCTATAGACAACCAAAGACAAAACATGATGACAATGACAGATGTGTGTGTCACCCTGGAAAAGTTCCAAGATATCTTATCTCAAAAACATCACCCACATTTCCATAGGCAAACCAAAACACCATGTGATATCACAGAGGGATATCTGTTCCCCAGAAAGTTCTAAACACACAACGTCACGATTCTTATCTCAAAATACACCCACAATACAACACGTGAACCCACCACACCATATGATGTCCCTGACAGAAGGGGGCCCCCACCGAAATTCCAAACATTCCAAACTCTATTATAACACACATCCACATCACGATTCCTTATCTTATGTTGATCTTGATCTGGTTAAACGTGTCCCACCAATCACGTCACGATTCACTAATATATCTTCCTTTCCATTCCATTCAAAACAATAATGTCAAATATTTACAACTAACAAATGACATAACTTATTTATAAATAACAAATGATGTCACTTATCTTCATCTGATAACAACAAACATTCACGTCACGATTCCTTATCTTATCTTGATCTGGGTAAAAGTGTCCCACCAATCACGACACAATTCCTTATCTCTTCCATCACCCATAATTACATATGCGAACCAAAACACAAGAACTGAAGCCATTGACACATATACCCACAGGGAAATTCCAAACCCATGACATCACACACACAGTGACGTCATTAGATGAATAACCAATCACGTCACGATTCCTTGTCTTATCTTGATCTTGATATTAGTGGCTACCCTACTACTACTAATATTGGCTCCATATTTTTTGGTTGATGCTTTTTCCTGTCCTCTTTCTTTTCTTGCAGTTAGGGTATTAGATTATGTCATCTGAGCATTCATATAGAGGTGGAACCGAAGGGTTCCACCTCCGTATGAATGCTAGTCCTCGCATTTTGACCTTTAAAAGCTGCTGGAGATGGTAGAAGTGGTACATTACTTTTCTGTCCACTACTCTAAAGGCTATAAATATAGAGTACATTTAGTACCGGGGGAGGACCAACGGCTCGATATTGCTTCATCTCCAAACATGGAAAATTTTCAGTCCATTTTGGTTTTCCAGTAAGCAAAGTGGTGGTGACCTTATATGGGATGACTACAATCTTGTATCACTTGAAGATATTCACTCATATCGAATTCCAGTCGGTAGATTACGATCTACCATAAAACACATTCGTTGGAGAGCGTCGCAACTCTGAAAAGAATCCTATCCTCTTGGCCAACTCGGCTGGTGATTTGGGAAAATTTATAATATAACATCTCCGGTCTCTTGAATTCTGTAATTAACAGTGTTTATAAATGGACCTTTTGTTACAAATAATAATGAAATATACCGAAAACGAAATACTACAACTTAACAGTATACAAGTCAAACAAGTCTAAATCATTTTGTTTAAAACATCCTCTGATCAGACCAATCCTCCAATCGATTGACTGAAATAATAGACCCCGTATGGTTATTTGAATGAATATCGATGTATTATGCTATTTCTACGTACCATTCTTATATAAATAATCAGATTTTTCTTGCATGACTTAATATAACTTCGAAGCTTCCTACGTGTTATGGATATTTTTCCCTTTTCCCTCTGTTTCGTTTCATTCAGATGTCAGTCAGTTGAAGATTACTTTGAGTGTGCCCTCGTTCCTGAAAATTATCTTTAGCCTTCCTTATTGTGAGTACAGAATGCTAAGTCTAATATTTTCTTGATAAAAAAAATAAGTTCTCGTTGGAACTTTACTGATTTTTTTAAATTCATTCTTTCGACAGCGCATATTTGAAATTTTTTAGATCTTTTGCATCATTTAGATATACGAGAAATAATTACTTCTCTCGATATACACGACAAAAACATATCAGAATAAATCTCAGCGCCATCTGTAGACTACGTGACGAATTATCACTTTCTTACCAGTAAAAAATAATTACATTTCGATACATATATTAATTATCACAGAATACAATTATTTAAAAATAAAGTTGATTCTTCTTGAAGCACTTTTATCTAGTTAAAAATGCCCATTAAAATTAACATTAAGCTTGAAGACATTCTTTAAATGTAACGTGATTTGCACTATTCTTTCTTCAAATATGAGCTATACTTAAAGAAATGAAGAGGTTAAAGTGAATACTGCATGTGTTGTATAAGTGCTGTAGTTAGTTCATACCATCGATGCAGGTGCATGAAAACAGTACCCCAAATAATATTTTAAAATGTAATATACGATTATTAAATAAAACAATTCAAATAATTCATATTCTTATTTTAATAATGAATGAGTAGTGTTTAGTTAGTTGCTATAGTAACCTTCTATAGTAACTTTCAGTAAACAATGCTTTTTTCCTATTCTCTAATAATTATTGCGTGGGTATTTTTAGATTAACTTCATTAGTTTGACACTTGAGAACATCTTTGTTTTCTGTACTATTTCTGGACCAAAATCTTTTATTGGAAACAATCGCTTGCATTGACCAATTATGAACACGAATGCTCTATTCGACTTCCTAATAAAGATATTCGCGTCTTCCGAAATTGCATCGAATAGGGAATCAATGACTTTAACTTTCTTTCTCAGGTGGTAAACATCCCATGGAGAAGATGATGGTAAATGAGAATTTTGCATGCATTAATCAATGATAATCTGTCTATCGTATGCAGCCACGTATCACAAAAATATCCCTGCTTAGCTACAAGATGTATGTAAAGACCAAGGGTGTAATAAATTAGAGGGGTACAAAGCACTTCACTGCTAGTTCGATGGCGGCTACTAGTCAATTATCTGTTATTAGCTAAGAAGAGTGCTGATCATAATAAGCCATTCCCAGGAGGGAATGAGCGATAATCAAAGACAAAAAAGTGAAAAACAATATCCCATTAAATGTGTGAATAGAATTCAGTGATTGGATGGATTTGATTTAGGACATTTAGGCAAATGAATTAAGTATATCTTGTTCTATAAAGTCATTTTTTTCCCAACTAATTAGAATTCACCTATCACTTGAAAAATACGTCATGAGACGTATTTTTCAAGTGATAGGTCATGCTTGCAATAGAAAATAAATTTGAAGGATTACTGTGTTTTAAATGTAACCATCTTAGTATACTTCTAATGGAAGTGCAGAATTCAGGTTAAAATTCCATTTTAACCTGAATTCTAACCAATTACAACAAGTGCAACTATTTTTGCATTGGAATGGACCTCCTACTTCAATGCCCCACAATGCTATCATACTTACAAGGCAGCTAATGAAATCATTACTAATTGTATCGTATTCGAATGTTAGTACATTTTAAAATGTTAACTCCTATATCTCGCACATTTAAATGCTCGATTTATGAATTTATAAATTCAGTAAAATAAATTCAGTAAATTCAATATCAACGTGTATGTCTTCAATGGGTTAAACAAAGAAAAGCAATAACTCTATGACCAGATGGAAGAACCTTTGTAATTTCCCTTTATTGTTAATCAGTCTTTTATGCATAACAATTAACAATGACGTTAGTATATTACGTAAGCGCCCAGTATGATTGTCTTGATATATTTATAATTTTTTCAAGCGTACCAGTTCAAATAATGCACGTTTTTCTTTGAAGATTTTATTGTTCCAACAATGGCATTTCATGCAAGATTTCTTTTACGGTAATGATCTGCTACTAAATATATTAACACTTACATTTTGTTCAGAAGGAACTGAATCATTGTGTGCATATTTTAAATAATTATGTAATAGATGTAGCGTCCTATGGGGGAAAGACAGCTATAAAATAAGAGTCATTAAATATGGGATAATGTTTATTACATGACGGTGAATTTTATACACTGTTAAATATTTTTGTATTGAGTTAATTATGAAAAGATCTCACTTGAAATATTAAAGCAGGTTAGAATTCCTGTATCTAGAGAAAGAATATTGCATTTAATTTGCGATATTTCTTTTTACAATATAAATGTCATTGTTCCTCATACTAAACTAACTTGAATTAATGAATAATTTGATCAAAGTGCTAAAACGAAGATAGTATATTGTCGATGAGAGGGACAGGAATAAGATATTGAAGGACTTTTGTGCAAAGCCAAGGTTGATGGAGTGAGAAATTACATTAGATGCGTATACAATACTGAATCGATGTTTACCATGACTCATGAGTTCGCAATAATTTTGTAATATATCACCAGTGCTATTCACCATTAAAAGCTAAAACTATCTAATACTGTAACATAACCTAGTGAACTTTATTGTTGTTAATTGCACCTTCACAGAACTATCAGTAGCTTATTTGTCGCATGTACTATTACTACTCCTTCCAAAACCATTTGTTTGTATCCTATCCATTTAAGCAATTCATTGTTTCACTGTTTGTCTAATTACATAGTTACATTTCAACATACATTATATTAATAGACGCTCGATATCTCTCACTACAACTCTGATTGCTCAACAACATAAATCAGACTTATGCTATCATTATTTAGCCACTGCCACGTGGGGAATTCTCCACTGCATCGAGTCTCTCTTCCGACAGTGCTCTAGTACATGCGGTACAGTTAAACACGGAATTCCCAATCCAGTCATTGAACACAAGCTATGATAGTTTGCTACCACGTAACTACGTTCTATTACTATGACCAAAATAAGCATTTAATAATGTTTATTTTGGTTATAGTTTCTTGGTTTCGCTATAGTTTTGATTTTCAATATGAATTTGTTTCTTTTCTGTAAGCTACGTGAAGAACTTCGATTTGTAATAAATCGAGGATCACGTGATTACAAATTACCCGATGAAAACAGCAAGTTGTTGTTATACAGAAATAACATCAGGTCATTGTTAAAACATTTTGATTGTTACAAATATTGTACTGTTTGCGATACCTGCTTTAAAATTCATACGAAAATTTCCTGGTAAGTTTTATGTAGAAATAATTGCAAGTCATGGAATTAGCATTATTTAAGAATATTGTTTTGGTTTTTGCTTTTGGTGAACCATAAGAATAATTATGAAAGATGAAGTACCTAATGAAATCATGGTAAGATTTTGGAAAGAATAGAAGATAGGCATCATGGAATTGGCAAGAAATATTCTGAATAATAAAATGAAAATTTTTTCTGAAGAAATGCAGTTATTTCAGTCGTGGAAGTTGTAAAAATGATTACTGAAATTAAAAAAAAAAACTGAAAAAAAAACCTGGATAGAAGAATACTCGGACATAAAATACTTGTGTATGCAGTTTTTCATTTTTATAATAGCTTTATAATCACTACATGATTTAAAAGATCCCAAGAGGAATTGCTATTCCAAATGATTGAAACGACACTCTCTTAATATTGACCGATGCATCTATTAAGAGCGGAATAAAATCGAATCTGAAAATTAGAATAAAAAATTCCGAATATAAACCCACCAATGCTGTCTATTTTATGTCTCCATAGATTATGCCACCGATAGAAAATGTAGGCCGCAAGAAGTGAATACTGCTATGTGATTTCTTCAGGTGAATCACAAGTACTATTTGGGAACAGAAAGATATTTATATTAAATTTTCATTAAAATTAAATGGAAGACCATTGTTTTTGAATTCTGCTACGGGAAATTAACACATAGGCGTCATTCTTTTAGTTCATGTTACTGACTAACGCTTTCTCTGAGAGATTACACATTATTACAGTACACTAAATTGCTTTTTCCAGAAAAACAGGTACAAAAAGTCATTTTGACGCTCCCAGAACAAATATTGTACTGCACGTTTTCCATAGGATTAAGACTCATTCGTCTAAAAGAGAAAAAGATAACTTTTGTTGACAAAATTAGATCGTGGGTCATCCCTCAGGTATGTGTGAAGTATTAAATGGAATCGCTCGTTTAATAAGTTCACTACCATACCGAGGGTTCGTCAGCAAACAATGTGGTATTTGTATTTTACATCACATTTCTGCAGTATTGGGTTTACAAATACTAACTTTTTTTTTATAAAAATACAGGGTTTATGGTCTTAAAGGTGTGTATAGAACGCCCTAATATATACATATAAGTATTAACAACAGTTCATTAAATCATCTGGTAATTTTGTTCATATCACATTCCTTTCATTTCACTTTCGTTCATAGCAGTTCGGCTATGCGCACCAAAGTCGACTTATGTCATTCAGAATAAATTTATTCTAAAAGCTTGTTACATTATTCTTTGAAAGTACCTTCTATCCGACTGTACATGATCTATCAAACCTTTAAGATAATATAAATAGGTGATTACAAAACAATTTTACAATCATATATATATATATATATATTTATTTTTATTTTTTTTTTTTAATGTTGGGCCCATATACAGGAGGTTAGCTGGTCAACCTATAGTACGTTAGTACCGTATATGGGTGATGGGTTGTGAAAGGAGAAACTTGCTTACATTTGATTTGAACGCCTGTATATTGTATTCCTTGGGAAATACAGTATGTCAAGGGGAAGACTGTTCCACAGTACTGCTGTAGCAGGGATGAATGAGGAGGAGAAGAAACTTCTTCTGTGGGTTTCGGGGTGTACTGTAAAAGGATGTTGGGCTGCAGCAGTACGTGTTCCAATGGGCTTAGTACAGGGTGGAGGAATTATTGATGCTGTTTCAGATTAACCTTTCCCGTGAAAGTGTTTATAGAATATACAGATTGCAGAGACCAAACGTCTATGTGAAAGTGGGGGGAGTGAGTTGGTGAGGGATGGGTCATTTATTATTCTAATTGCTCTCCTCTGTATTGAGTCAAGCATTTTGAGGGAGCTTTTTGGAGTCCCACTGTGAGAGCAGTATTCGAGAGCTGGGAGGATTTGTGACTTGTATAGTGTTAACAGTTGTTTAGAGGTGAAGCAATGTCTTGAGCGAAAGAGAAAACCTAGTTTTATGGAAGCTGAGGATGCAATAGTTGTGATGTGTTTATGACAGGAGAGGCCTGATGTCAAGATAATTCCAAGAAGAGAAATTTCGTCTTGTCTGTGAATTTGAGTATTATCGAAAACAATGCTGGTTTTTTTTTTTGTGAGAAATAAGAGAGAACTGGGTTTTACTAGCGTTGAAGTTGACAAGGTTGTCTGAGCCCCATCGGAGGATGGCTTGGAGATCGGAATTAAGGGCAGTGGTGGTTGATGTTCTGTGGGATGAAGTGAGTTGTATAGGGTAGGGGTTGTCAAATGAAAGGGAGGAATGTAGTGTGCTTTATCTGCAAAACTGTGTATTGGGTTTGAGGTCAACTGAAGTAGGTCATTGATATATGGAAGGAAGTGGATCGATGAGGGAACTGAGCCTTGAGGGACTCTGGCATTAGTTAGATGGGGAGTGGAAAGAGAGCCGTCTACCATCACACATAGTGTGCGTCCAGACAGGAAGCTGGCAATCCATCTGCAGAAGTCCTGAGGCAGTCCAAATGATAGGAGTTTGCTTGGTAAGCCTTTGTGCCAGACTCGGTCAAAGGCTTTGGAGATATCAAGTGCAGCTACTTGGGATTCGCCGAATTTCTCCATAGCGCTTGTCCAGTGATGGGTGATGTGTGAGAGTAAATCTCCTGTTGAACAGCTTTGGCGGAATTCATACTGGTGGTCGCTTAATAGCCGGGTACCTTCAAGGTAGATTAGGATTTGAGAGTTGATGATTTTCTCCATTACTTTAGATAGGACTGAAGTGAGTGAGATAGGGCAGTAGTTAGATGCCAGTGATTTGTCACCCTTTTTAGGAATGGATTGAATATAGGCCAGTTTCCAGGTTTTGGTATATATATATATACCAGTGGAGTAAGAGAGTGTGTACAGGTGACATAGGAGAGGAGTTAGTTCAGATGCACAGACCTTCAAAATAATTGGAGGAATTCCGTCTGGGCCAGGAGACGTTTTTGCGTCTAATTTAGGCAGCAGGTTTGTGATGTCTTTTTGGCAAAAGGATATAGGGGCATTGTATGTTGGGCAGTTGGAATGACTGGAGGGCATTTGCCATTGTCAGTTATGTGTGCATTGGAGGTTTCTATGGGTGATGTTGCAAATGAGCCATCTGGGTATGATAGAGGTGGGAATAGTGTAGGACAAGAGTTACGGCCAATTGCCTTGGCAAGGGACCAAAAGGCACGACTTCCGTTTGGACAGGCTGCAAGCTTCCTGCTTTTTGCCCGTTCAAAATCTTTTTTGGAAGTATTGATAGTTTTCTTGCATTTGTTTCGGGCTTCAGTGTAGGCATTGAATGAGGATGAGGTTCTTGATTTGAGCCAGCTGTGGTATGCCTGATTTTTCATTTGTACTGCCTTGGCACATTTTTTGGAGAACCAGAGTTTAGTTAGAGGACGGCAGGTCTGAGTAGTGTGGTGAATAATATATGCTTTCATGCCAGCGACGATCACTTTGGCGATGCGTGTGCATATGTCTGGACTGGAAGACCGGAAACAATAGTTTAACCATGTTAATGAAGTATAATAATCTCGGAGACTGTCCCATTTGGCACTATTATAATGCCAAACTACTTTTATGTGGGAGTAACTGTGTAGGCGTTGTTGCACTGGGGAGGAGAGAAGCACTAAGTTCTGGTCAGAATTACCCAGGGGACTTACTATATTCACTGCATATTTGGAGGGGTCATTAGTATGGAAACGATCTAGGGTATTTGGGGAGTGGTTTGGGTTATCTGTTACTCTGGTCGGTTTTTAAACAATTTGCGTGAGGTCATTAGTGACTGGAAATGTTTCAGCATCTCTGCCTGCAGGATCTGTATGACTGGAAGAGGAAAGCCACTTGCTGTAATGGACGTTTAAATCATCCAGGAGGATGATTTCGCTGTTTGGGGAGTGGGACTGGAGGAAATCAGCTTTTAAGGAGAGGAAATGAAAGAGCTCTGAGTGATTGGTGGTGTTAGGAGAGCGATAGAGACAGCAGATAAATTTGACTGAGTGGGGGAAGGATATCTTCATCCAAAGAAGGTCGAAGTTAGGCGATTCCAAGCTGGTTGTTCTCTGGTAGGGTATGTCAGAGCGGATATATGCACAGACACCACCCTTGGGTCGAAAGGAGTTAAATAGTGTATAGTTAGGAAGGTTGAGATTAATAGTGCTGGGGGGAGGTGGGATTTGAATTTCGTTTAAAAAGAGTAGGTGGTGTTTTGTGGACTGCAGGTGGTAGTGGATGCTGTTGAGATTAGAGTTGAGGCCACGGATATTGGTGAAGTGGATATTGGTGCAAGGTTCTGTAAGGCATGGATTTGACCCCAAGGGTCCAGCACGTTTCCTATGCAGTGCCTGCATGCTGGTGTTCTTGGTGACTACTGGCGTCACTTGGTTTTTGTACTAGTTTGGATTCTTTGTAGTCTATTACTGTTGTCTCCATTTTAGCGTTTTTCTTCTAGTTGTTTTCGGAGTTGGCGTCTTTTTTCTCTCGGGACAGAGGTTAAATCAGGTCGAGCACGTATGAGCGACTAGGGGCAAGTGTTCTTTAGCTTGTTGTTTATCGCTGTTATAAATTTGGTTGTGTGTATTGGTGAATCGCTGGTCACTTTCACGAGACGTGGATAGTTCATTCCGTCCTTTCTTTTGTTTATGGGGTCCGATATAATGGCATTTGACGATGTTTCTGGGATCGAAATTGCATTCTCCTGCAAGTCTACCGATGTCTTCTTTTAGGGATTTATCGTTTTCTGTCGGAAAGTTCAGGATAGCGGCGTTGCGTTTCCTATTTTCGGCCTCGAGCGACTCATGTTCCGATGATGTGATTAGTTCACAAAGTTCGTTAGGAGGCATTGCCGCACTTACGGTCGCGCGCTGATCGTTGAGCGTTTCGAGCTTAGTTTCCAACTTTCCGATTTTGGAGGAGAAGGTATCGATCACGATATTAAACTGCTGCTCGAGGTTTGTGACTCTTTTGCAATAGGTTTGTATCTGTTTTACGGAAGGGAGGCACATCGTACAGAAGTAGGGCTGGTTTAGATCGGTGAAAAGCTTGCACGCCGATTCATTTTCGCGCAAGAAATATGTATCCAGTTGCAGCAGAAATCGCATAATATACCTTTTTCCCTTTCTTTGACTTCAGTTTCACAGCTGCGGCACTTCTTAATCTCATTCGGTTTGTTGTTGATGCATTTTTGCTACGCTGACGGGACTCGAGGTAGTCTTCCGTTGTTGGCTTTTGTTGCCGCCATCTTTATTTCGGACGGTAGGCATAGCGCTTTCACGTGGCTGTTTTTTAGTTGTAAAATATAGCAGATTTAATAAACTATGGGTACTTACGAGTTGTACTGTAGTAGTCAACTGCTTAGTACCCTCTGTTACTTTTCCGTTTGTTGCTTATTTTGTAAAAAAAAACGTTTGAAGGAATAATAATTTGAAGAATAGAAATATTTGAAGGAATTTTAAAAATTTATTATTATTTTCCATACGAAAAATGTGCTACTTGAAATCCATCAGAAGTTTTCAGTATTTTTCTTTTATTTTGTTAGCAAAATGAACTGAGAAAATATTACGTTCTTTTTTCCAGCACTCCTGATAAACTGAGTGAAAGGATTAGAATACATTCCACAGTGTATTTCATAGGTGAGGAACAGTGTTGATAGGCAACGATATTATTTGTATTTTCACATGGAATGTTATTTCTGGTTTCAAAGAAAAATATGTTCAGATAAATAAGATATTGTACATTGTAACAATATACGTAAGACTAATTGAAGAAATCCTTTTTTTAAATGATTTAAAGTCTTCATATTCTGTTACGCATTGTGTGACTTGTTTACGACGACAAGATGACGTTTGACGTCTGCCTTTGTTTTCTATCATATTTTATTATAAGATTTTTGTTCTCATGGAAAGAAAGAAAGAATAGACGCTAGAAGACAAGTTTGCTAGAGATAAAGAAGACACGTCAGAAGACAGGCTTTCTCTTTTCTTTGGAAAGTTGCCGCTGCTAGTCCCTAATTAAATTTAGGCTGTAGGATGCATTTTTGCAGCATCCACGGTGTTTGTTAGAGACAACAGAAGATCTGCTAGCTACATAGGAACTATACGAAATTGGGAAACAAAGACTAAAAAGATGTAGAAGGCTCAACGAAGATGATTGATGGAAAAATATCGATTTTGGACTCTTCTGTCCTTTTGCCTGCAGACTGTCATGCAAACCGTTGTGGCATATCCTTCAAATGAACGAAGGAAGGAAGGGAAAAAAAAAACGCTTGCCTAGATGTGATGAGGCAGAAATTGATGCATAAACGTCGCGACAGGACTCGATACTTTATACGGCTCTTTTTACTGCAACCAGGCGATTTAATTCGCAAGAGTTTCTTGAACAGAATCGATTGAATCTCACACCCCACGCCCTGGAGAATAGTGGTACGTACAGAAAATAGTAGGAGAAACTGAATATCAAAGTACAGGAAGCGCCTGCTCGGATTTCGATTAAATGCATGTTTGCTCGTGTTTAAGCGAAGGTTTGTGCATCGAAATAAAACGGGCAGAGTTCATTGGCGAAGAGAGAAATCAGTGGAAGGCTCCACTCCCCCCTCTTTTAATTGTGTCTATACAAATCATCCGTGTAATTAAATTTTTAGTAAGAGATTTTAATTAAAACATTCAAATTAAATATAAAAAAAAGAAAGGCTGCGTGTGCTGGTGTTAATCCATTAAGTATTAATAACGCTTCTTAGAGAAAGCTTCAAGAAAAGGATTTAAGAAATGAAATAAAGGATAACTTAAAAGGTTTACGGTTAGTAGATGGAAACTTATACAATGAAGACTCTGTTGCGTAGGCAGATTCATTTTAAACTTATCGATTTCTGTTTGTTTGATTATAAAATTTTAATTTCAACGGATCTCATTTGTAAAACACCGAGAATGAAATTCCTAAATTTAACTTTCTGTGAGTTGGAATGTTTTCTAATTATTATCAAAGTATTGATTAAAATCTAAAGCAAAGTTAAGGGCACAAATCGGAATGTTTTAGGGATTAAACGTATTTAATTTTGTTCAATTTTATAACTACTTAAACTGCAGTTTATCACAAACTTGCAAAACAGCATTGTCGAGAGAGAGAGAGATGCGTGTGGAATTGAATACGATTCTCTCGTCCCTTGCAATATTGTACAAAAGTAGCTTGCTTTAATCATTCATTTCACGATCTTGTCTTCTTCAACCCATCCATCCCTTAGGGAGTTTAGTGTCCTGGCACGCCACTCCTCTGTTGCATCCCCCTAAAGGCAAGTATTTTGGCCTCTAGATTCGAGTGTTCACGGAGCTAGTTTGCCTGTTTTGAACCGAGTCTCGGACAGAAAAAACTTCCACTCACGTATGAGACCTGCTAATTCACTATTTGTTTGAAAAGAAAGGGTTCATCTATACCAATTATAAATAATAAACGTTCGTTTATTATGCATAATTGCCAACAAATATTGATGTAGTTAGTTTATATAACTCAAAAAAATGTCTAAAAATAGCTCATATTAGTAGTCACCATCCCATTCATTTTAAGACTCAACAGATTTAGCCCTAAATAAACTACGGCATGTTATACTCGTTATAGTCATATTCGCGACATTCAGTTATTCGTCAAGGTTTTTGTTATAGTACAGTGAATATTTGTTCCATTAGGAGTTTACGTTGTAGGCCTGCATGATATTCGAATTGTCGTGCTGACTGACATCATTCTGGCGTCATCACACTACACTTTTTCCCTGATTGCAATTTGACCACTTTCGTCTACGGTCATTCGGTGGATGGGATCCGTGTCAGCGTAATCTCCTCTTTTGCTGAACACAGCTATCGCTGATTTTTTCATCCCATGTTCCTTTTATCTCACTACGCGTTGATCGTGAGGGAAAAGATGTCCAAAATGGTGAGTAGAGTATTTATCGTTTACACTCGTGGTGTATTGAAAATGATATTTTCATTTTATTTATTTATTTATCTTTATTTATGATTCAAAAAGGATTATGAAAAATAAAACGATTGCTTAATATTTTTCAATGAGCTCCAATAGCTTTATGAAATATGATGATGGTGGTGGTTAAATTTCAAATTTCATTAATGCTAAATTACTATTTGTAATTTCTTACATACTTTCTTATTTATAAGCTTTTAATTTGTACGGAATATTAGCTTACTATTACAGTTTTAGTTTTTTTTTCAGTCATGTTTGAGATTACAGATTAACCTGCACTGAGTTTGAGTTTCTTTATGTTGTATTTATTTTCGAATTGAAATTATAGATTAAACTTGCGTATGTACCATTATCAAATGTAATTTTCATTTTAAAATTTAACGGAAAGGTAAACTCCTTTCTGAATTTAATGTATCTTTTTTTTAATTTTACTTAGACTAAATTCAATCACTGTGATTAGTATTACATTCTGAAGACAAATATTTTTTTTTAAAAGATAAAATTCAGAAAAAACTTAACTTGGTATGACTTTAAGCAAAAAATAATTTTTTTCTTTGTAACGTCTGGAAGAAAAGAATTTCTGATAAATTTTAAACTTATAGAATGAACTAATTACTAAAATAAAGTGCCAAAAGGCTACAGTTCTCTCTCTCTCTCTCCCGTTTTCTCTTCCGTCTAAGACGGGTTGAATTTTCCCTTGAGCAGGATCTTCCAGTCTTAATATTCTGTTCGAAAAAGTTCCTTATAAGTTCTGCATCCCGAAATGTTCTATATTAATATTAGCCAAGTAATTCTTGGTCTTCCGGGTCTTCTTTTTTCAGTTGGAAAAGTATTGAGTAGGAAGTTAGGTAGTCTGTCTGAGTCCATGCGTACACTGTGTCTAAACCATCTCAGTTGTTGTTTTCTAATTTTTTTCTATTATTGTCTTTTTATACAATAATTCTTGTTTGACTTTGCTATTTGTTTTCTTTTCTATCCAACTTTTTCTATTTATTTTTCTTAGCATTCCTTTCAAATGCCAGCAGTGTTTTCTGTTCGGCAATGCAAAATCATATATATAAGTAAAGTGAATATTAGATCCAACATTATTTCAAAGCCGAATGTAGAAGCTATGAAAGTTTGGTAAGGTAAGTTGACCAGAGAGTTTACGGGAATATATTCCTTGGCATTCACGAGTTGCCTTAGTGCGGACTACTTAAAAGACATAGGCGCCGCCCAAAATCTATATCACTAGCCTGAGAGCTGTTTCGAACTGTTGGTTCTCTTCAAAGAAATACATTACTCTGACATTTAAAGTTCCTTAGTATTGAACGAAAGTTTTTGCTCTCTTAAGGTTTCTGCCTGGTCTCTGAAGAGAACCAACCAGTTAGAAACAGTTGTCAGGCCAGTGGAACTTTATCAAAAGGGACTAATAAAAGGCGAATATATAGATGCTCGGGCAGCTCCTATGTATTTTAAGTAGTCCTCACTAAGGCAACTCGTGAATGCCAAGGAATATATTCCCGTAAACTCTCTGGTCACCTTACGAAACTCTCAAAGTTTCTACATTCGGCTTTGAAATAATGCCGAGTCTAATATCCACTTGGCTTATAAAATGAACTTTTACTTCATCATTGACATTAGGCACCACGTTTTCTGTAATACGGAAATTGCACATTATGCCACCATTCCAAATGCACTGGTCGGGAGAAAGGCCCAAAAAATCTGATTTTCATAACGGAATCTATGACCTCCGTTCTTAGGAACATTGTTTCTGATTTTTCTTTAAATCATATGTTATATTCTTATCTCCATTATTCTGTCGATTGACGATAAGAATTCTTGATAAATTGAAATGACATAATCGAGTAAAATAGGAATTACTTATGATTGTTTACCAGACTGAAGTTAAAAGAAAAATAAACAGCCAAGAACACTCTCATCTACTTGTCACCTATCGTTAAGGTATCTGCATGTTCAAGACTAACGAAATCAATGACAGTAATTTGTGTTGTTAAATACTCTCTATGCACTGTGAATATATTTGCAATCAATTCCTACTTACACAGGAAATCAACACAGTGCTTATACTATACTCCGAACAGAATGGGGGTTTATCAAATCCCAAAATTCATTAAACATTTCATCGAAGTATATCAGTTATCAGTTATTTCCCTGGTCACAGTGAGAACCTCTGTTAATTAAAACATGGGACTTACCTTTTAAATTATCGCATCTTGTAAGAAAAGAAATTATTTTAAATATATGTTCAAATAAGACAAATCTCTCTGTAAAACGTAGGTCATATTAATGAGGGTAAAAATAAGAATATAAACTAAAACCTTTGTGATATGTCGTCTAACTTGCTTTTCTGTGGTGTTTTCTCTTAAATCATACTTGGCTTAGAATATATACTTTCTATGTCGTTATTCATAGTCCAAATAGAAGTGGATAGTTAACTAGCCATCGGAAAATAGAGGATTTTTGATTGGAGCACAGAGTTCGCTATAATGTGCTTGAAGCTAGTAGAAACAAAATATTCATTAGAGAAATAGTTTACTTTATGCATCGCATATGTAAAAATATTAAAGGCATTTTTATGTTGCAATGATCTACCGTTTCTATCTACTTACATATAAAATATTTTATATTTTGGAGCTTTAATACTTCAAAAAAAGGAATAGAAGTAGTTTATCCTCTTAGTAGACTTCTTTCTTTTTCCAATCTCTTTATACAGGGATTTTGTTTCTTCCTTAAACGAGTGTGGATGAAGAGCGCGTTGAGCTGAGTTAATCTCTTCCTAGAGCAACGTTTTCGCTGGGTATCTCAGCAGATAGGGAAATGACTGATGTCTTGTATGTTAACCTTACAAGGAAGTTCAAGCCTTGGGAGGAAAAATAACCACACTAACATTTCGAACATGCAAAAGAACCTAGGGGAGTCCACGGTGAGTACGTAACATAGCCGGAGGCTTTCAATTGATTACTGACATCTGTCATTGATCTTTCTTTATGTTAAATATTATTTCAGCTAATCTTCTTGGCATAATTGCGTGTGGATTTTAGAAGGGTAATCGAATACTCAGCCTTTCTTTCGTTTGGTCTGGAGCATGATTTAATAAAGTTGTTGAAATTAAGTAATAGGATCGAAATGCAGAGAATCGGTCATTTAAAAATACAAGGGAATTGGTGTCGTATTACTTTATAGCAACTATAAAAAGAAAATAATTCTAATTCGAATTTGTATGTTATTTCTCTGTAAGAATTTAAATAGTAGCAAACCATGAACAAGGTCATCACAAGAGTTAAATGAGAATACACTAAAAACTAAAACATAATGAACAAAACAAAAAATAATCCATCCCTAAAATCGTGTTTGTTTTGAACAAGAAATACGCTAGTATATTTGATGGTTGTCATTAAATGAAGTAAGATCAGTACTTTGCTTATTGAGGATCTGAAGTGACCAGAAAAAGTACTACATTTAGTCCCTAGGAGAGAGGATTATTCGAACTGTAGCTAACTCACAGTACTGAAGTATAGATTCTTGAACTTTGGTGGCGATGGTGGGAATAATCTAAACAGTGAAATAAATAGGAGTTTGAGAGTGACAGAGTTAATACACTTTTACAAAAGCATTTTAAATATGCAGAATTTTATTTTATTTTTGCATTATGAGTCAGCCAAATTTGAATGGCATATATATTAAGTTGTACGTAAAAGCCCAAATTGCTTCCTAAATTGAGCATATCTTTTTCTATTTGGTTTATCTTTTGAATTAATGATTATGGTGCGACTGTACTAACATAACAGGAGAAGACTCACAAGGAATGATTCCAGGGAACTGGAGATAGTTCAGCAATGAATATAAGTTGACTATAGAGCATTTCCAGAATACTACAAAGAGCATCTTTGTAGTATTCTGGAATACTAAATACTACATTATTATTGGAAAAGGTAATTCTATCACTTGCCATTTGAAAATGTAAGAGTTTAGTTAAATAATACTAGAAGGAAGAAATTGCCTATCTCAATTAACTGACAGTTTTTACGTGCTATGTCTTGCTGTTGAAACCAAAAGGAAATGAATGAAGTGGAAGAAGTAGATTACATCCAAAATTTAAAATAGCTTTTTTTTGGCTTCTACTTCTGCATGGGGTAGAAGCCAAAAAAGTAGGTAGACGCTTGTACTTATGTAACTATCTACTGATAGTTCAATCATGAACAATATAACTCTCCTGATATGGGACTTCAATGATATTAAACAGATGGTTCGGTTCGAAACAGATTTCAAACCAGTGAAATTTAACTAACACACTAATAAAAGCTGAGTAGACGGGTTAGTGGTCAGATATCGTGTCTATTAAATAGTGCAAACCAGAGGCAACTCCTTTGCGAAGGTTCGTCAACTCTCTGGTAAAATTTCGAAACATTAAGTTTCATTTTATTTAGCTATAAAAGATGGAGGATCTTTAATATTCTCATTATGCATTATTTATTGCCAAACTGAACGTTTTCTGGCTCTGTATTTTAATATTATAGATAAGACGTGTTTTTTTTATTACAGATCATGTAAATATAATGTTTTAGAACAGATAATGTTGCGCGTTTTTCAAGAGAAAAACAGAAGCATTTTGAAAGAAGCCAGTGACTTAATACAAGGGATACTCCTTACGAAAAATTGGAAATATCCATAAATATTAATATCAATTTTAGAGAAGTAACATAGAAATTTTCCAGAAATAATATTTATAGCCTTTTGGAAGACATTTTAATTTAATTAAATGATTAAAATAGTGTATTCTAAAAACATGCATCATGTTTCACATTTAGGATCCTTATATTGGTTAACCTTCCCTTCTAAGCCTAATTGCTATTCGCCTAAATACTATCAAATTTTTATTTTCATTTTATGTGTAACAAATATACGCTTTATGCCAACAATCTTTTCAAAGATATAATTTTCTTTAGCAGCAACAACTTACTCTGCGTTTTAAAATGTTTACTTTTTATTTCTATTAATACAATGTATTTAGCTGTCATTAACAGGAAAGTTTCGTCAAAGAAATTAAAATCTACAAACTCAGTGCAACAACCCTCACAGTGAATTAAAAACTGCTTATTGTTACAATTTTTTAGAAACATGTATATAGATTACGCAAGTTGTCTAGGTTTGTTAATTAGGTCTGTGCTTCAAGTGTCTTTTGGGGGTCTAAGAGACGTTTTCTTACGCTTCTGTCATTTCAGAAGTAATTAGTTGCTTATTGTAAATTTTAAAATCAGGGAAGTGTTTTACGTTAAGTTAGGACTGAATAGTTTAGAAGACCGGTCTTAGTTACATTATTAATTAGATATTTTTCATTTGAACATTTCTTAAAGTTATTCTGAAATATTCCATAATAATATTATATTTACTTTAAAGACCACTCGTTATAATTCACTAAGTGCATTCCATTTATTCCGATATTCAACTTTGTTATACTGATTAATATTAAAATTGAAAGCGTCAATTAACCACTATCTTTCTCCATAAGCTTTTAACGATTCGTGGAATTATCATTTTTCAATCTCAGAATAAATGAAAAAACACTGATATTTTAGGTAAACTTAAAAAAAAAACTTATGAAAAAAATGGAAGCCCGAGTTCGCTGTCACAAACTAGTAATTTCAGTAATGAGAATATGATCCATTTAACTGAATACGATGCTTGTAATTGACAGATATATTCAGTTATTTAAAGTAATGAGGACTTGACCGGTATTATAACCACATTAAATCTTATAATTTAATTAAGTCTGCTTAATTGAATACAAACATCCAACAGTTACTAATAATTCATTTTATGCACTACTAGTGGGAGGACGTATCTTTTCCTTAGTGCCGAAGAATTATCTGAAATCCCAGCACGTTCCTTTTCAGTATGACCATTCACCCGTATAACGACATATAGCTTACGGATATCGGCATTGAATACATCCTTACATTCTGGACTGTGGAGTTCACTTAGCGTAGTTTCTAGCGGCTAATAAATGAAAACATTTTACGAGATTAAATGGAAAATCAGCTAATGGATTAGTTGATAACCTGCGATGGTGTGATGTGCTCCATGTAGCGATTTTTTTTTTGTTGTTGTTATTCTTTATGCCATAAAACTATCTAGTAACAATGGAAATCTGTTTAGCCATTTATTATAAAATCATAACTGCCGTTTGGATAATGTTTTTATGAGTATCAGTTCACAAACTGCATAATATTGGTTAGAATAGTGTTAAAGAAGAGCGATTAAAATGTTAGATAGCAGATATTATGTAAGAAATTTCACGTTTTAATAATTATCAAAGTGTTTTTAATAGGACTTGCAGTAAGTGGTCTACAAATAGATCTGTCTGATTCTCTCTTTTGTTGATTTTTGGTTCACCTAATGATTTCATAAACATTGATACTCATGGTGAGACTCAAACTCGTAACCTGTTTGAAGAGCGAATAAGATATCGATTCGGCCAGCCAGACTGTCATAATAAGAATAAAGATGCGTTAAATTGAATAAAGAATAAAGACAGAATATAAAACGTGTCAAATACTTATTATTGCAATTTGGCATGACTTTTTTACTCTAGGAAGTTTAAAAATTGGACCGAGGACATCAAAGGACATCATCTTAGCATCTAAGATAATGTTATCTGATAGGAAATAAACAATGGAATATAAACATAAATAATGGAATTAAATGTTGATTTCGACCAACAAGAAAAAACCATAAGAAAAATAAATATTGCAGACAAATAAACGCATATATTTAAAATATATGAAATGGCGCATGGCAGCTTCAACTATGCTCCTTAAAAGTCACAAGAAATTTATTAATATAAACTTCAGAATTATAAATCCATCAGTTTTTACTGTAAGAAAAGGTGCGGATATTTTTATAACTACTTATTACTCATAACTACTGAAGATGACTAATAGTATACTTGGTAAACAAAGGATGCCATTTAAAATTTCATATAAATAATAATATTATAAACTAAAGTTGAAAGGAAAATTTGGTATAGACTGTCATGAATATTTTAAAATCAGTATGAAATATTTTTATTAAGAAATAAACAATTTCCTTTTTTCTTTAAAAATGTAACCACTTAATTGTTGCATATCTTAAGACGTATTTTGGTCTATTGCCCATAAAAATTGCGAGAGGAGAGATAGTTATAAATTTCGAAAAATACGTTACTAATTTATGGAAACATAATAAGAGATTTTCGTTGTTAACGTATCTTTTTCTCGTCTTATTAACATGGTTTTATAAATCTGATAGTTTAAAATGGTTTTAACTAATAATACTACATATAAATGTCACCTGATGTGAATGCAATAAACAGAAGACAAAGTCCATAACGTGTTTCCTTCTTCAATATTAGAAACTTATATTTCCTTCATCAAATATAGCTTAACAGAATCAACCTGTTCAGGAGTAATGTAACGATTTTCATATTATGATTCTTGGCACAGATGCTAAAAGGACTTGATGCAAAGAAATTGACTCTGAACTGTATATCTGTAATTAGTACATGAAGAAACTCGCAAGGATGCTATTAAAAGTACTCCAGTATACATTGATAACTGAATTAATTCTTTAGATGGTTTTGATAGGTCATGCATCGTTATGTTCTTAAACGAACATAACGATGCATGATTGTTAATATCCTGCCCATATTTCTTCCAGTCCTGTTTTCAAGTTGTAAGATCTGAATAAAGTAAAAAAAAAAAAAAAAAAAAACTTCGTGATACCTGGTAAACGAGTCTGCGTTATAGCACCAGGCTCTCATAAAAAAATTTGAACACAACATAAAAATCCTCATCCTTCAACCATATATTACATAAATGACCTCTCCAATCAATATAAAATATTATAGCGGACAGCTTATTTAGATCCTACTTACGAGTTTGAGAAACCAAAAGCAGTACGATTGTAGGAAAGGCCTGGAAATCTTGCTCTATTGACTTAACGTGTAACTTTTTCAAGCCACTTTTTTAGTTTTCATTAAATAGAATGGAGATCTTATCCTGAGCGATGAAATCTACCACCTAACGATTCATAAACATCTGTGCTGACTGTGGGATTCGAACTCGTAGCTTGTTTCAAGAGAAGAGCGAATACGATATCGATTTTGCCAGACAGGCCGGCAAATGCTTGAACATAAGATATTAGTACAGTGAAAATTATTTTAGATCTGAGTGTTTAACGTTGTTAATCTAAATTCAGTTTCACTATATTTAGATTATTTAGAGGTTTTTAATTAGAAGTAAAGTTGGTGGTATCTAATTGTACAGATAGTTTTAAAGCAAATTAAATGTTTAAAATAGCTAAATACTAGACTCTACTAACTAGAATCTAATTAAATCAATTAAATCAATAAATCTATTTACGGCCCACACTAATTTCGTTTCCTAGTTGAGTTACTAGATTAAATGAGTTACTCGAGCTAATCTTGATTTAAAAATTTTAATTTGGTATCATTCTTCTCAAAGCAAATAGAATTATACGATAATAAATACCCTTCTGGGTGTGTGATGGCTCTTTTAAAAGCTCATCAGTGCAGACGCCTTGCGATTCGCGTCAAACATTTTTCAATGAAGCATGTTGCTCATTGTATAGTTATCAGATTCACAACCTTTCACGAATTGGCGAGAGTGCTGGTGGAAATGACTTTCCCGTGCTCCTGCGATCCATCATGTTTCGACAGAACCGTGAGTGCAACAGATTTTGTTAACATGCCCTCTATTGACCACCCACTGATGGGAGACGATGTCAACATTCTTCTCGACAAAGGCCAAGAGACCTTTTCTCGGGATCTTACGGAACAAATCTAATTCCTTTCAGAATGATATGATTTTAAACTACTCTGAACAAATTTTATTTATTTTATATCTTACAGGTGAAATGGAAAAGGGTTCTAAAAGTAGTTTTCTAACGGACACAAAATGGCTTCTTATGAACAAGATGTAGGAAACCATTTTGTTGTAGACTGACAATAACGGCTTACTGTATTATATTTTATGCTTTGAAAGTATGGAAATAATATTTACTTAAGCAAATCTTAAAAAGATGTTTTTATAGCTTTCTTTAATCGATTAATTCTATGATTGACCCTACAGCATCCTCATACTGTAGATAGTTTATTGTTTTGAAACATAAACAGTTCGTGTAGTTTATGTCTAATTTTTCTACAAAAATGAGAAGTGAAACCAGATTGAGAAGACAATACATTTTAGTAGATAGCCTACTCTCACATAACATTCAATTATAAACATCTTATTAATATATGATGCTGGATCGCCTTCTACAAGACAGTGACCTGTATTCGTAATTAAATATTAGTATTTATGTTCTTTGAATGTTTATTGACATTGACATTTATCTGAAATCACGAGGTTTCTAAGGGGATCTCGCAACTCATTGAATGCAAGATGGAGTAGGTTGTGATGATCCAGAGAAATCGGCCATCATTAAAGACGGATTTTTAATATGCCATGTCACCAGTTGTGAGCCTGATGACATGACACATTATCGTCCTATAGGACTTCGTCCATCTCGAACATTTGCAACATGGCAAGATGTACCATATACGTTGCCGGTAGTATGATATCCTCAACAACAGCTTTGGTTGTGGAAATTATGCACAAGAAGCCACTCACTGTTATTCTTTACGCTGTATGGACAGCATTTTAACTGTGCACTCCAGCAGGAACCGGGAGTCGTCCGATCGGAACAACGTTTCCTCTAGTGTCCAACCAGCATGTTGCCAACCCACTTTCGACAGTTACCTTTGGTGATGTCATTTGGGATTTCGGTTGTTCTGGAACATATGAGAATGGAATTCTAATATTTAATGACTTCCATTCGTCGGTCTAATAAAACCATGTGATTTAAACTAAAATTGAAAAGAGTCAAAAGCATATGAGTAAAGTTCCCAAATCGACACAACGTGAATTTCCTTTTTTTCAATCATGGCACTCTTGGTTTAAAGGATTGATATGTAACATTAAGTACTTTAATAAAATAAAAATGCATACACATAAATGGGCTTAAACGAAAAAGATATTCTTCGAAATGCCCCCACGCTACACTAATTAATTTTCTTTCGTTAAGTTTAAAAATTCATCGAAAACTTGTTATTAATATACTTGCTGTTTTCTTAATATATTTGGCTAAACGAAAGACCTTCCTGAAGATTAATGAAACAGGGAGAAAATGATATAGTACATTAAGGATAAAACTGCCAATCAACTTAAATAAACAGCCTAAATAAAATATAACCTATCATTTAAGAAACGTCCTAGTAATCACCAATGGTATTAACAACACAAAACGTCTCTTAGGGATAAAATGTATAAAAAGCTTTTATCGTTGTCTCGGGACCGGCATTAATAAGAAATCAGCCTAATAGAAATCCTTCTTTCAGCAACAAAGTATTAAGTAGTGAATATGTGCTGATCAATGCCTATGCTATTTGGAGGATTAAAAGTATTAATTGCTTTTATAGTTTATTTCTAAGGAAGGTCACATAACGAATATTTTTATATTTGATATCAAAATCTTGAAGAAAAATGTTCTCTGAGTTTTGTACTTAATATGTACTTAATATTAATATTGTGATTGCATACAACAGCAAAAAATTGTAAGTAACGCTAGCAGGAGGGGACTTGATATATTAGAACAAATTTTGAATTATTCATTTCCATCTTGATGCTTAAGTTTGACAAACAAAATAAACAAATAGAAAAAAACTACTTCTCGCTTGCACAACTGAAAACTATAAAGAATAAATACGCTGGATACATTGAATGAGGTTTCATTTAAGGTGGTGCACCAAAACCCGAAAATATCTGTCCACGTAATAGGTGACTTCCTCTTACCAACTCCTTTTATGTATTTTGGTGGAAGTAAATGCAAAACTTGCCAGCACCATTTCTCGACGTTCTTCTAAACAAGGAGGAATAAAAGCAATTGTTCGTCAATATCCATACGCAGTTCAGCGTGAACGTCTTCGTATCAATCTCTTGTCCTTCTCTTTCATTCCATTTACTTCTGTTCTTAAGAACATCTTTTCCCATTTGAAGGCTTCAAGCTGCACAAGAAATATCTTAAGATTCATTCTTTCTCGGTAATTGCTTGTACTCCAACAACAACAACAACACACACACACACACACACACGAAAAAGAAATTAATATTTATAGCAATAGACTATTCCTTCCTGTTAAAAAAATATGGAATAAATTGCGTAATTTCATTAATTCTCTCTCTCTACAGCGCCACATAATTAAAAAAAAAAACATATTTTATATGAATCACACACACCAAAGATTGTACACCTATAGCGTTCTTAATCGCGCGCCGGTTAAGAATTTTTGATTTATTTTTATTTTTTGTATTTTTACATGATACAGAAATCCCGCTGCTGAGACAAAATATCTTGGGAAAGTTGAATTCTCAAGAAAATCCTACAACAGGACCCACCTTAGCGATATGTGGAGTGATTATTGATGTTCAGAGAATTGATGGATGGAATGAGTAAAAATGAATCTTTTTCAACCTATTTCAACCCCCCAGAGGCGCGATAGTCCTCACACATCGAGCAATACATCTCATCTCCCGTTTATAGGCAATCATAAACACACATTCCTACTTGAGTATTCTAACTCGTAGATTGGAGAACGAGTACGCTAGCAACTCGACCAACCAGGCCGACAATCGATGTACCATAAACCAACACACAATTAATGACTTACGTCATCATATACCAAGTGACCATATTTGCATACAAATTATCCTTTATTTGTAATCAAGTCATTAATACTTCTAAATATTCAATCTCGGAGGTTTCTTTTAAACAAATATTGGATAAATATCTATTCCAAATTGATTTATCATTTATGAATATTCCTCTTTAAAATTTACATTTGAATGTTACACAATAAATATTTAGTTAGATCTAAAATATAAAATTACGATGAATAGATGATATTCCCAAAACTTTAAAATACACATTTCGAGCGTCAGCGATGTGTGTCAGTTAGTTATTCACATGTCACATTATTTTGACCCCGTAGGGTCACTCCCGTACTTCATCCGGTTTTGCGAGTGAAGCTTTCTGCTAGAAGAAGTGGTACATGTGATTTCCTCACAAAGTGTTAATAGGATAATCACAAACATCGATGACCCTGGCAGGATTCGAACCTGCAGCCTCTTGATTGGTAAACAGATATGCTAGCCAATCAGACCGACACAATTTGTGTTGGCTACCGAAACACTTTATCAAGAGATCCCCCTACCATTAATAGAATCGCAATTTTTCGAATTCTGTGATGTTATGTACTCTTAGAAATGGAAGGCTGGATGTTCACACTGCGTCAACAATGCTGTTATCTTGGATTTAAGCCCAAAGGATAAAGCTATGAGAGCAGTGCATCATGTGTATAAATTGCGTGCTCTTCAGAATAAAAGAAATCAGGTTTGAGAGGGGAACCCTGCTTCTCATAATATAACTGCAAATGGAAGGATTGCTGTTTTCTAAATATTTTAGGTATTTTTGCGTATCTGTTTATAGTTACGTCAACCAAGCAAAACGAAGTCAGAAACAAAAATTAAATAAATCATTGACATATCTTCCCCATCCTAAAATGTAACACTGGCGAAACACAAAACAAAACGCAGTTGGAATAGAATATGCAATTTTAATTATAAATTTTATTGAACAGTTACTAATCGGAGTGGGCCATGAAACTTAAGACATTATTTAGGGAATTTCCGATTTTTTTAAAATAGGACTCTAGACTATACTTCCACTTTAAAAGTTAACGGAAGGGTAGATTTTTAAAATATCCTACCATGACATTTAATCAGAATTACTTGAATATAAAATGAAATGAAATCCACGCATGCACTAGAGAATTGAAATACAGAAACCGAATATTTATACCTGTCACTTCATACATAAGGAGAGTAAAAATTCAATTTGTTGCATAAAATAATTTGGAAAAAAATTCTATGACAATTGATTTGCTTTTCGTTTATCAACTGTGATGAGCCAAACTTATTTTTTATGTTGGGCCCATATACGAGAGGTTGGCTGGGTGGTCAACCTATAGTACTTTAGTACCGTATATGGATAGTGGGATGGGAAAAGAGAAACTTGTTGCCATTCAATGTAAAAGCCTGTATATTGTATTCCTTGGAAAATACATCAGGGAGAAGACTGTTCCACAGTACATTGCAGGGATGAAGGAGGAGGAAAATAAACTTGTCCTGTGGGTTTCAAGGTGTATTGTGAAAGGATGTTGGACGGTGGCTGTACGCTTTTTGAGGGAGCTTTTAGGAGCCCCACTCCAAATGTGAGAACAGTATTCGATAGCCGGCTGGGCGGATGTTGTGATATGTATAAGTTTAACAGCTGTTCTGAGGTGAAAAAACGTCTTGAGCGAAAGAGAAAGCTTAGTTTTTTGGAAGCTGAGGATTGTTGCGATGTGTTTATGCCAGGAGAGGTTGTCAAGGTAATTCCGAGAAGAGAAATTTCATGTTGTCTGGGAATTTGAGTGTTATCAAAAATAATACTGTGGAAAATGGTTCTTTTTGTGGAAATAAGACAGAAACTGGGTTTTACTAGCGTTAAAGTTGACGAGGGTATCTGAGCTCCATTGGAGGATGGCTTGAAGGTCCGAATTAAGGGAAGTTGTGGTTGATGTTCTGTGGGTTGAAGTGAGTTGTGTAGGGTAAGGTTTATGAAATGAAAGGGAAGAGCGCAATGTGCTGTCATATGCAAAACTGTGTATTGGGGTGAAGGTCAACTGAAGTAGGTCATTGATATACAGAAGGAAGAGTGTCGGTGAGAGAACCTATATTCAACCCATTTCTAAAAAGGGTGACAAATCGCTGTCATCTAACTACCGCCCTATCTCACTCACCTCAATCCTTTCTAAAGTGATGGAGAAAACCATTAAGAAAAGCAAACTAATTCTGTTTAACAATCTAAAATCAGGTAATTTTTAAAAATTGTCCTTTCTTCTTAAAATAAATTCATGAACCTTTATGTTTACGGTTTATTCTGTTCAGATGATTAATAGTACTTTAGTAATCTTATATGAGTTCAGGAGCCAAAATATTATGACTATCCAGCCTGTTTGCGGCCAATCTAACTGCATGGCTTATTGGAAAAAGGCCGATGGTGACGGTATCCTAGTATAGGGATTATTCTCATGAACATCACGGGATCCTCTCATTCTCATTGAACACCGCATGATTCACTAATTCTTACCTGTGAACACAGTTGTATTGCCCTAAATGGTAACAAGGCTCGCATTGTGCAAGTAAAGTTCGAAGATCATATCCAACATTCCGTGTGCCTAATTAACATGCTTTAAATCCCATCAAAAATTTGTGGGATCATGTGGAAAGTAGCTTCCGCCGGTTTCGACGCCATTGCCTCACTCGGTCGATGATCTCTGGGGGACATTGTCTCTCCCTCTCCTCTTGGTTGGTCCAGAATATCTCAGAACTTTAGTGGTCTAGTGGAATCAGTGAGAAGATGGATGCAAGTTATCTTGGCTAAAGGTGATCATAATGATTTGGCTCATGAGTGATATTTTTATTAACACGTGTTTATAAATGAAATAGTAAGTAGACTAGCTATAATATTGTTAATTTCAAAAAAAGCGATCTGAAATGTGAAAATTGAGGAGGAATTAATCTGGTGTCAGAAACAAAAATTATTTTGCAAAATTTTGACAAAAAAAAGAATTAAAAGTGAAATAGAAAGGATAATAATGCATTAGAATTTAAAACCTTCTTATACATAAATTTTACAGATTTTTTCAAATTTTTACCAATATTGATAGAAACATTATGAATGACTATTATAACCAACGAATTCCTGATAAACATGCAAAACGAATAAAGATATGTAGAGGGAAAGGTTTTGTTATTACACATCATGCAACATCAGAATGGTTTGAGATATGGATTGGTGTGAGACAGAGTTGCGTGTCGTCAGGAATGTCTTTTAACATAGTTATTGATTGGATTATGAAAAAAAAGGTTACAAGCAGGAGAGGAATAAAAGAATAAAACGGAATTTCACATCAGAGTTGGAAGATCTCTATTATGCTGATATAATGATAAGATTAAACACAACGATATACAAGCAATATCAGAAGCATTGTGTGAGAAACAAAAAGCTTTTGAATTGAACAAATGCCAGAAAGAAATTAAAATTGGCAAACATACAGTAGAAGAAGTGAAGAATTTTACATATACTTGGGAGATGATGCTGATTGTGAAGGGAGAACTCATAAGGATATATATCACAAAGATAACTAAAACAAACACTGCTTTTAGAAGACTGAATAATATATGGAAATCATCCAAATATTATAATAAAACAAAAAATAAAGATCTTCAATAGCAGTGTGAAGGGTGTATTATTATGTTGATCAGAGACATAAAATTGACAAAAACAATTGTTTCCTGAAATATTAAAAATATATATTTGCTATAAGGTATACGACTTAACGAATTAATTAAATAGACAAATCAAACAAACATTTTCATCACTGAAATAGAAAGATGGAAAGGGATTGGACATGTATTGAGAACGGATAGAGTAAAGCGCGTAGAAGGTTGCTTTCTGTCTAATGTGCCCCGAGGCACAAATAGATTAGTTTGGTAAGGAGATAATACGCGTTTAGTATTTCTTAAAGGAAATATGAAGTTGTTAACGTTTTGATTCACTCGACAATATAATACAATTACCTGACCTTTCCATTCTCTCTTATATATTCAAATCCTGATGATAACCCAAGTCAAAAAAGTCTTTCTCATCGGTTTTTTCTTTGTTTGACTGAAGTGGTGAGATGATGTTTTCCTTCCTACAGCCTGCATCAGTACTTTACATTCTCCATTGTCATCAAAGTAAATATGTGAGAATAGAGCTGGACGCTAACATGTTAGTCTTCTCCAGACAACTAAGACACCGAGCTATGCAAGTGGTAGTTTAATGCGAATCCATTATTTATTATCGCTCTCAAGGGATAGTCTACTTTATCATTTTACTTTATAATAAGCTGGAGCTGCTTATGTCAGAGTCATGCTCCCCTGCATGCCATTGTATACGGCACTGTTGAAGACGTTACACAGCCACATGCTTATTGAAGTGTTAGAAGCTTCTCCTGAAAACCATGTGATTCTGTCATTTATTAGACGAATCTTTTAAGGAGGGAATATTTTTGTAGTTGGAAACAGATGTACATAGGTAGTTTCTCTCTGATCTAAACTGCTCATATAGATTGTATACAGCAGTTATAGTGAACCTATGGAATAGATGTTTAGAAGTATACGAAACTGTTGGTGTGACGATCCTTGGCGGAGTAGATAGTGAGATCGTCTTTCTAACAAACAGATTCCAAAATCGAAATCCAATGATGTTTGTAAACATCTTATTTGTTGAGATGATTTTCGTTATCCAGTGTAAGATTATTAGACAGCTTATTGGAAACCTAAAGTGACTTAAAATGCTCTCTATTAGTCACCTGTAGCATAGTCATGAGATTTCCAATTTTTCTAGGTTGGGATTGTTATAAAAAGCGCCCGACAAATATAAATTCAGTCCCCTAAATAAATTCATTTATTTCGAAAAGAGGAGATAATGTGGTGCTCTGTGCGTTTGATCTGTGGTTCTGTCCAAACAGAGGGGAAAATATAAATTTAGATTTTATATTTCATATGAATGAATAGTACCAGGTACAACATAATGCTTGCCTTCAGAGCGCGAGGCGAGTAGATTCTTCTATTTTTTTGACTGAAATAGGGAATCCCTCTGTTATTATTTCAGAACAATTAAAACGTACAGTATATGAACATCGTTTTTTACCGAACGGGCCAATCATCCATATTTTAATTTATAACAAATGATCTGAAACAAAAGAAAACCATCGCAGAACAACCTTTGTCCTTCGGTTAAAAAGATTGGGTTCCGACTCAATTTTCGAAGTCCTCCTTAAAAGGTTTTCAACTGAAGATGTGTTAGCCTTAAGTGAAGGTGACAGGGAAGTCTGCACAGGAGTTCTCGCTCAGCTACTGGTCGAACTTAATAAGGAATTCATTACTGAATTTTCTATGTCGTTCCCAATTTCAAACGAACTTTAATAATAACCATGAAAATCATGGAAAAAAATAAGAGAAACTTCTCAAAGCATTCCGAATTCACTTCTTAAGTATGGTCTTATATTTATTTCTACATCTAGTGTGCAAACCAGCACACACTTTTCCAAAAAGTTTTGATTTTCGTTTTTTTTAAATATTGATTTTTTTCCATTGCAACTTTCCTAATAGATCCTGGAGAGTATAATAATAGGACCTCTAGGTTGCATCCTATAGTTGATATTAGACGAAATATTTAATTAGAGGAATTAGAGGAAATATTCACATTTCCTATGAGTTTTCCTCTTTCAACTGCACAGATCAGGCAGGTAAAAATGCTCATAATTGCTATCACACATGATGTGACACATATTGCTCAAATGCTTATCAGAATGCTGGATAACCGTAGGTTAGTGTAGATGTTGTTTGTTCTCTGGGAAATTCATTTATTTTCCTATGGATCTATTCTCGCGCGGCCACCACTGTCATTGATGTGTCGTAAGGTGTTATAAGAATTCCATGTAGGATGATTTTCATCCATGGGTTCGGTGATTCATTTCCTTCATTAGATTATTTTCGGTCTCGTCATCCAAACATCTCACCGAACGCATCGCTGAAGGAATTCTCATTGGTATCGACACATTTACTCCAGGTTCCATTTTATATTCTTCTCTCTTATGTAAGCCTTACTTCTCCAAGAAGTGTGCGAATGCTGTAGGAAAACTGAGCATATCGCAGTCGTCTTTCTTCGAAAGTTTGTTTTTACCAAACCTTGAAATAACTACAATCAAACTATGAAGCCGACCCGACCAAAATAAGTTTTGGTCGAGACGGCGTGATATAAGGGATACAAAAACGCTCCATGTTTGAGGAACACTTTTTGGAATCAAATGGCTGCCTTTGATATCCCTAAACGGGCACAATTCATTCAGATATCTTCTGAAAGCTATTGCCATTAACCTTTGTCCAAACCCCTGCTTCTGCCTCTTTGGCATTATTACATCGTTTTCCCAGAAAAAAATCCCAACTTCTTACTCTTCCTCTAGTCCTTCCAGATATGATCTTTATAATGTCCTCTTAACATATTAATGATATACAATATTGCATACCTCTTTTGGTATGCAATATTGTGTGTCAATGTCCAATTTGTCCAATGGTTGGTAACATAAGTAGCTTTTCTGGTGTGAAGAATCTCCTTATGTTACCAACCATTGGACAAATACTGTGGAAAAGCTTGAGGAATCTGAAGTGTTTGATAGGGTTTTTCACAAACGCTTGTTAAGAAACTCACATCACGTCATATGGCCCGTCTTCAGTCTCCAGCAACTTGCTCCCTGCACGTACATTACATGTGAGATGGTTGGATCTTGATAATCAGACTTTCTAGTTGATATTGGTTTTCCACAATGCTGTTCTTTCATTTACTCTTCTCCTCCTCCTCCTCCTACATACCAACGCCCCTCTCTGGTTATCTTAAATTCAGTACACAGTTTTTGATGACAGTATATTGCTAATCATTCGCAAAATTCTACTTCAAAAATCCATGAACCAAATTCTACTTCAAAAATCCATTCAAAAAGTATCATGAACCATCAGTTTCTTGATACTGATTGTTCATGAAGCTGATTTCAATCAGTTTGATGATTGAACTGATTCATGAAACCATTGAAGAATGTTTGATCTTCAAACCATTCATAAAGCATTGGCTTTATAGCTAAAGTTGCTTCGGCTGCAATTTCAATGAATCTCAATCAAAAATAAAAAGCAATATATTTAGTTTTAAATTATATTAATTTTTATTACTATATGCGTTGAACAAATGGACAAAAATTAAATGAACTAATTAAGTTAACTGCCAAAGCTAAAACTACAGTACCATTTTTTTATCTGGTCCATGATACCCTGAGTTTCCTGGTTAACCAAAAATTTAAGATGGAAGACAATTACTTTAGATAGTCCTAAAAACGGTAATGTTAATGTCTTCTATTTAAGTTATTCATTACAGAACCTTTTAGATTAAAGAATAGAATAAAAATTATTTTCGAAATAGACTAATTGACAATGTGATGCATCTGAAATTATTCCTTCTTTTAAATCATTTTTATTTAGAATTAACTTGACATTTCAACGTATTCGGTTGTTTCCATTCGAAATTTATGTAATAACGGCACTTTTTGAAAGTTATGCAGCTCATATATACATTTTACTATCGAATAAGACGCTGTTCTCAGTTAGAATAATTAATCTCTCAGGAAATTTCATCCAAGCTTTGAAATAAAATAGAGATTAATTCGGAATGGTTCGAAGATGAATATACCATATCTTAATTATCGGAGCTTAATCTAACTAAGCATTTGTGGAATAAGATGAAGCTGCTGGTGAAAAGATCTCACTTAAAACCTCAGTAAGGCAACTGAGGATTTTAAGTGAGTTCATCCATCATAGACTTCTTCGGCAACTTTCAGATATCAGTGAAAAGTGTTGATATTCAATGCTAAAATAATAGAAAACCTTTGCCTTTTATTAGGGATACAAGGACTGCTCCACTGTTCACTGATATTCAACTCGCTTTTAGTGCAAGATAAAAATTAGTATTTGGAAGTGATATTATTGAATATCACTTCCAAATAATCTGTGTGACAAAAATAAATTAAAGAAATGTGTAAAATAAAATAATTATCCAAATCAATTTGTGTAAAAAAACAACACGCATTTCTCTCACAAATTAGATATGCGATAGAAATGAAAACGATATACTGAATTCATTTATTCAGATCATTATGCTTTTAGTAACGTTCTTATCGTATAGGAAGTTCATTAAGTGTACGACATTCCGAATTGAAAATTGACTAAAATTAATTTTTTTGAATTTACGCAATTTGTATGAAAAGGTTTGATTCCTACAGATTTAATTTCTAAATCATTGTATTATGGCAATTATCATGCTACCTTGTAAATTTAACATCAAACTTTTACATCTTCTAAGAAGAGAATGAGTTTTCCAGAAGTTTCTTAACCTTTAATTCTATTCCAGGAGATCAGTGCAAAGTCAATAACAATGCATACACATACCGAGTTGAACATAAAAACTTCGTATAATTATATAAATCAGATAAGAAATTCAATATGTAGTATTAATCTTGGAAACATTGCTAAGTTTTCTTTTGACAGAAGCAACACTTAATTCGCTATACGAAAGAAAGAAAAAAGAAAGAAAGAAAAACATCCTCGTCTTCAATAAAGTATAACTTTTTAAGAATTACATTTTTCTGAGATACTCACACATCATAGTCTAAATACCTACACGAGTTACAGGTCTGTTCTGATGAGCAAGATTAAAAAAAATCGAAAAACATCAAAGGGCTTGCTGGCATAATAGCCACAGTTGACTGTTAGGTCAATCGTCTGTTATACCATCCTTTAGAAGAATTTCATTGTTTGAACAGATGGGGAAACATATTCTTAATTTAGCGTCATATGTTGTAACAATTAATATCTTTTAACTATTTCATAAATACTTAAACCCGCTATTTTATATAGGCCTCTTGCAAAATCCTAGAAGCAAGATATACCGTTAGGACTTTTCCAGACAACCCGACAGATGACGCTTTTATAAGTAGTACAAAGTACTTTCACAAGATGAATTTAGAGTAGAATCTGTGGGATTGGATCATTCGCCGTTTATTTCAAGGTTGTAACTTGATCACGCGTTTTGTACCTTGCAATACTTGCTCCATCAAAAACTTTAAACTGATGTCTTTTAATGATGCTAAACGTTTGTGATTATCTGTCTGTGATGAAACCATATCGGCAATTATAATTTCTCAAACGAAATCATAATTTCACAGTCGGAATCGAAAATTACTGGAGACATGGAGTAGTAGAGAGATTGATTTCTCCACATGACAATTCTCCTGCTCATTCTGCTTTGACTGAGCAGCATTTCCAGACCTAGGATCTTGCTAATTTTTAATTTATTAAAACTGAATTAATGAAGATTTCATGAGGAAAATAATTTTAATTGTATCGAGTCACAGCGAGCAGCTTTTGAAATAATTTTGAAAATCCATAACCTTATCGATAGCAATTGTATTTATCTAAAAACATTAATAACCTTGATCGTACGTGATTATAAACAGAATTCAAAGACTGAATACTCTAACAGGAATACTTACAACGCCAGTGTACATACATTGTTTTCGAGACTTTTGTGGATGGGAAAAATGTTACATTTAAGTCCATTTCACATGGAGTATCTGATGTGTTGATCAATTGAGTTTGAACATATTACATGTACAAGAAACTTCCTAGTTTCTTGTACATGTAATATTACTTCATCAAGAGAGGGAACTGGGAAACAAAAATCTAAGATAAATAAAAAAGACTGAGTTAAGCAACAAGCAAATTAACGGAAGCAGAACTATAGAATATTTGGGAAAAAAAGAAAACTAACCATGCTGAGAGCGCGCGATTGATGTTAGCTACGTTTATAGAATGATGTCCAAGATCTGTGTGAGTCAGGTTTTTATGAAAGAGACAAAACCCTGATGTAGGGTGTGTTAACATTTTCGGTCTCTTTGAATTCTCTGACAAAGGAATTTAGTAAATGTAGTCCGTTTTCTATTTTATGATTTGTTTCTGTTGTATGTGCTGCTAGTCCCGATTTGTGTTTTCTTTCAATCTCTACTTCCTTGATGTGTCCTGACATACGTCTCTTCTGACCGGCCCGTTTTTCCCACATAGCAAATTCCACAAGTGATCTTGCATACTCCTGGTTTTTGGAGTAGTGAATGTGGATGTTTTGGAAGTAAAAAAAAGACTTGAGATCTTGTTTAAAAGGGCGAAAACGTTTCTTCCTTGTTGACACAATATCTTTGTTCGTGACATCCCCGTGAATACACACACGTCTACAGAATAGGATATTATTGGATAAGGAAGTCAACGTGGAACCACCTTGTTCTATAATAATTCCCAAGTCAAGTAGTATTGCTACCGCAACCAGCCATTGGATTGAGGACACACACACACGCACACACACAAACTAGGTGATAGTTAACTTGCGAGGCTCATCGACTTACGGTAATATCGTGCAATATCTGATGGCAATTGAGTCGTGTTTCTCTAAAAACACCTCAATTTTATATTAGATCCCCTCAAGCGTTTAGTGATCTCTCTCCTGGCATGCTCAATTTTTAAAACTATTACAATTTTATCGAAACATTTGTTATTTTTGATATAACACTAGTTTACTGCATGACAGAATATTCCATTTTACTTCAGACTAACATAATTTAGTCGATTGCCTTTAGATCAACATAAACTAACTCGTATATGGATTTGAATCAGTGACCATTTACTTTAGTTAGCTACACAGTCAGTCAGCGTGCTACGAGACAGGACCGATTCAGATCGATACCAGCATGCCGTTTTCGTAATAGTTGCAAGCGACACGTGGGCACGTTGGATTCATCACCCGAACACTGTCATGTCGTGGGAGCATCCAACGCTCTTATTAAAGATGGGTTAGATGCAGTTTGTTTATTTTGCGAATCAGTCGTCTTAAGATTTACTGAAATCTTATTTGGATTCGCTATATTAGAATTTGATATATTATAGTATATATTTTTTTGCTATATTTTTATTTTGTACATATAGAATTATTATCCAAAACTATTATTCTGCTCCATAATTATTGTAGGATTTTTATGTATTCGTGGTCAAGAACGCCAGTAAGATGCGGATTCACTGCAAAAAGTCATCGTTTAGTAAGTTTCATTGAAAGGTATTTAGAATCTGAATTTAAACTGGTTCTTATCTTCTGAAAAAGGAGGATTTTTTTAATAAATATTAAAATTTAGAAACTAGAAAGATACATTTTTTGAATGTTTCTCTATCTGAATGGTGATGGTCATCAATTAATTCGGTTTCTGTACGCACAACATAGAAGATACTATTGATCCACAGTACATAAGGATTATGTACTGTGGATAGGACATCGGTTTCCAAACATCCATGCCTAAAATAGCTCTGATTTCGCTATATTTTGGTTGTTCATTAGTGAATATGCCACTCACTGCAGTAGGGATGTTAAAATCTTTAAAAGGGTTGTCGTTCTTTGGATTTTTCCTACCTCAGATTTTCAGACGTTTCTATTCTTCTTCTTCAAGTGTCATCTCCTAGAAGGAGGTTGGCAACCATGTCACAGAGCCTTTTTTCTTTCTTTTGCTGCTCTGGAACATTTTTGGTAATTCAAGCCAGTCCAGTCCTTGATATCTTCGATCCCCATTCTCCTAGTCTACCTCTCCCTCTTTTTCCCATCTTTTTCCATAGACGTTTCTATACAATAGTAAATATTTATCATTGCACAGTATTACATTAAAGAAATCTGTCTACATATGTGTCTCTTATTAGAGTTAGCGCTGAAATTTTAATGAAAAGAAAAGAAAGAGGGGAGAAAAAGCACACACACACACACACACACACACACACACACACACACACACACACACACACACACACACACACACACACACACACACACACACACACACACACACACACACACAGAGAGAGAGAGAGAGAGTGTAATAAGTAGGCTTTTATAATCGTCTTACTTCAGAAATAACAAGCAATATTTAATTATCATGATTTTCAGTGACATTTACGTCAATGTCAGCTTGATAATTTTCCAAATCAGATGATATCCTATAAAATATCAGATAATATTTAAAAATATAAATTGCGTCACGTTAGAGAAACTTCAGTGAATTCTATTACTGACAAATAACAGTGATATTAATATTTCACGAGATATAGAAACTGAGTTTTACAGTGCGCATGCTCATGAATGAGACGTGAGTGTATTAAGGAATATATTTAGTTGCAAGTTTGCAAAAGAAAAGTGCAATAATGCGGAATTAATACGTGGAAATAAAAATAAATTTTCATACTCATTTTCAACTGTGGATTTAACTTTTTTAATGCATTATATCTGCCATGGTCGAGATACATAATAATTCCGTGTTAGCACATCACCAACTAGATATAAATCTAAGATACCTCGTGAACGTATATAAAAGGCTTTTATATTTTATTTGTAATGCGTGAATACTGCTTTCATCCTTGATGCATTAACTGCTGACAGATAGATTCCTGTCTTGTAGTTTGAAATACATTTTCAATTCTACTTTTCTCAGAGTTTCATTAGACTATTGAGTTTGCATTCTAAATGTACTTTTATAAACATCCATTCTCTTTCATGCATAAAAAGAGTTTTAACATACCCGCGTTACAGAAGCGAGGAGAAAAATAATTATTCGAGATTTCCGCATGAAAAATTTTTGTAAAATTTCTTTTCATGACTTACAAGATCAGAAAAGCTAAGCGAAATGTTTGCAAATAGATCTGCCAAGAAGCACACCCCTATTTTAATAGCATTCAGCCCATCACAGTTTTGACCCACATTAGCCTCTCGAAAGCTGGCGAACGCCATCAGCCAACAGGTTTTGATGAATATGCAAGTATTCTCTGCGTAACAGCGTTAATATATTTCTCCTCCGACTCCGGACGGATTTTGCGGCTTACAGAGAGTGACAAGAAGGTCAACAGAGTAGAATGCAAAAGGTGATGAAATACTGGATACAGGTGATGGGGAGAGAACGGAGAAAGAAAGGACACCACGCATGTTTATTGCACATCCATCTCCCTCCCACCACCCCTATCTATCGGATCACATCGGAATGGCTGGCTGGGCTGCTGCCGACGTCGCTGCATCCCCGCATCCGTCGTCTGCATCGGCGGAGTTGCCGGTCGTTAGGGTGCGCATATTCCTCGGTCTCTTCCCATCAGTGTGTGCGTGTGTGTGTGCGTCTACTCGCGTTCCGGATGAAGTGCGGCCTCGGGGCCCGTTCGGTCGCCATCAAGCGGTCCACGGGTGGCCGGAGACGAGGTCACTCGACGGCGAGGATTACGTGGAATACTAGGCATAGTCGCCTGTGACGGGTGGTGACGGACACCTCATGAACGGAAGCTTCGGTAGCCATTCAGCGACTGAGGTCTTAGTACTGTGTGTTGCGATACCTGGAAGCTAGGCCTTGTGGCCGTCTATGTGTGCTAGACCAGGTGTTGAATTGACATTGAGGGGCCTTCGTACTTGTGAGGCGAATGGATGAGGTTTCTCCTAATACTCGCATCACCACTTGCTGGCTGTCGAGAGATGGGGATGTTTATGCGTCACAAGTGTCCCTACGCCTCTGTGTTCCGTGTGGGTCCAAAGTGGTGGTGTTAGGCCTGAGTAGGCAGGTACCCTCCATGAAGAGGGAGAATTCGTGGCACTGCCCTTTCTCTTTCTCCTCTTCCTCCTTGGCTGTTTTGTGTTGTGATCAAGGGCCCGTGATCGTCGTCACCTGCAATTTGGATTCTTCCATCGCTGCCACATCATGCTCAAGGCCTCCCTTCTCGTGCTACGAGTCCTTACGCTACTCGCTGCCTCTATCGCGTTGGTGGCACAGGGTATTGCCATCATCTCTAACTGCTGGTTGCACAGCGAGGAACTGATGCCAAATCCTAAGTATAATGGTACTGGTGAAGGGGAGTATCTGTCAAAGTTCACCACTTCGGGGTTATGGAGACTCTGCTACAACGACCGTACGTAATCTTTATTTGTTTATCTTCCTTTATTTGTTCTAATACTGATATATATCTTAGTTACTAGATATTTGTTTGCATAGGCGTCTGTATGAAGCCCGAGCGTAGAGACGGAGGCGTCTCAGACGACCACGGAAGACAAAGTGCTACGCGCGGCATTCGTAACTTACACACACACCACACCTACCCACTATTCGTCATACTGCAGCTTAGCGCGTATAGAGTTTTCCAATATGGCGGTGAATTATATTCTGTTTTCAATGGGATGATAGACATTGATTGTGTCTGTTTGTGGGTATTTGCATCAAACAAAATTATCCTTCAGTTCCCGTTTATATAAACAAAGTATCAAGCGAGCAAATTGCGAAAGAGAGATTACTTCTGTGTTTACAAGAAAGATTCGTATCCTCTGTGTTGTTCTTGACTAATTTAATCCAAATAGTTAACTAACAAGCAAATTATTTGTGATATATTCATGAAATTGGATGTTTTACAATATAAGGAAACTTTTATCCAGTAGGTGTCACTAGTTTAAATTATGGTATAATATTCGTTCAATTATAGTTATATATTCGGTTAAGTAAAACTCCAGTGATTTATTCATTGAAAAGAGTCTGATCTATTCTAACATTTATATTCGTTATTATTAAGGGTTTTTCCAGTTCAGATTTATTTTGAAAGAAAGAAATCATTCATATATACACATCATTCTACACTTTTTAATATAATTCAAATAAATATGTATATATTATATTAAAATTTAAATGGAAAAGGAACTGCTATGATACTGCATTCAAAGCACAATGGTGAGAATAAAGCAATATTTAAATATTTAAAGTGATTTAATTCATTTTTTTTAAATATCACTTTTTAAATTATTATTTTTCGATTTTAGAATTTGTTTTCGAAGTGGAACTTTTGTGTATTTATCTCACAATAAAATAGGATTTCGAGATACGTGTGACTTATAAAAAAATATCTTTCCTTGAACAAGTCTGCATATTCCAATAATTATGATTGCATTTTAAAGGTTTTAAATGCTAGATGGTAACGCAGTTTATTCGGTCATTAATAGCATTCAAGTTTTCCCAGTAAGCATTGTAAACGTGAAATAATCGATTGGAAGTGTTCATACTTCGAAATAGTTGCTTGTGCCTAACTTATGATGCAGATCGAAATTCCAATAAATTTGTTAAAAAGAAATCGCAAATTCCAGGAAAGGGTCGATGAACGAGGTTAAGGCATATTTATTCATTAATAGCTAACGTTTGATAAAGAGCTTTATGCTTATTATGAACATTAAACTTTGCGTTTTATTTTATGGGAGAATTAACCAAGAAATGGCATGTCACACTTATTAAACTAAGAATAACACTTAGCTTTTTTGTAAGTAACACCCAGGATTTAAGAATTAAAAAAAAATAAAAATGATAAAAGTATCCATTTAGATTTTGCATGAAAGAATTTATTTTTTATTCCAAGTATTAAAAACTATTAGGACGAACTTAAAACTTCGTTTTTTAAATGTATAATTGAAGAAATATATGGAGGTATCGTTTGGATCATATTCATAACTGATCTGTGTACTTTATTGGTCATGGAAATAGTTTAACTGCATATTTCGAATATATCTAACCACCAACTGATTTAATTCGTGAGCTGAATTAATACAAAGTCTCAGATCAACCAGAAAACATAAGAGGATGGCTTTAGTTTAACATCTGTATGAGGTAACTGTATGTTAATCTTGCTTCCACAGACTCTAGGTTAAAGTTATTCAAAGACTAAATAAATAGTAGTACCCTGGTTTTATGAAAGACATAGATAACTTTCATGAACCACGCTGAGAGACCTAATGTTCTTCTGGTAAACATTTAAAAGATGACTTCATGATAGTTTGTATGCAGCACATGCGCTGTTTCCACCACTAAAGCTAGTGTAGAATTGGCTGTTGGAATTTATATTGGAAATGATATACTTTAGTGTTTCTTGTAGTCGTGTAACCTTTCAAGTATATCTATGATCCCTACCGATTGCGTACTCTATGTGATGTCAACACATTATTCCACAGGAGTTAGATTTTTAGGATAAAAATTTCTCCCTATCCATAAATCGAAAAACGGCCAAAAATGGTTCTTGAGGTATGATAGTGAGTTCCAAAATGAATACCCTGGTTTACACTACATTTTATCTAAATCCTGGCGAATACACGCGAAATATTCTGCACAAATAAATATGACAGGAGCAACTGCCTTTCATAGTCATATTGTTTGTAAGATATATTTTTGATGACGTACATTTATTTCAGTAATTCGACTGGATGAATCACCGTAACTTATGTAAATCTCTGCCACACTGTTTAGAAACAAATTTTAAAATTCTGTGCAATCTCAGTCATTATTACCTATAGCGGCTATTTTTGTCTTCATATTGTACCGTGATAGATTATGCTCAACAATTATCACATTCATTCATTATTAAATAGCAGGCGATACTCATAATAATTTAATTGGCCGAACACATCAGATTTGATTGATATGTTTATAATAATGAAACTAAAAAATAAAATCGTCTGTGAGATAATTACATTATATCAAATTATTAGCATACCGTTAGATCGTGATTTATTTTCAATCAACAATTTTATTATTAAACAAATTGTTTACTCGAATTTAAAAGAAGTAATGAAAGATGAATTCAAATTATGCCTATATTATAATGTAAACGCTGTCTATCTACATTCAATATACATTTATGGTGCATTAAATTTATATAAAGTACAGATTGGAGAATTATTAAGAGTATAAGCTACCACACTACTCTGTAAGTTCTCAATGTGTCTTACTAAGAACGTGCCAGGTAATACTAAAATGCAAAGAAAAAGGAGCATTGATTTTTTATGGAATTCTGAACAAGATAGTTTATCGACCTGCAGCATAAAAGCAGTGAATGAGAAAATGTACATCGACAAAGATGACGTAACAAATATTTATCAAAAAATATTATGTTCACTCATTTTATTTTTAAATCATTACTAAGATTTGGAAGAAATAGTAAAAGATTGAAATAGATTAACAGAAATTAAAATTCACCAAAAAAAGTAATGTTTATGCCTTATATACAAAAGCGTTATATATATATATATATATATATATATATATATTAATAGATGGTTTGCATGCAGTGATTAATACCCTTGGAGGGTAATGGATGGCTATGCTGTAGTCAATGAAGTTCTAACTGAGGCTCGGCTATTGCTGTTACCCCCCTCTTGCCATGATCACAGCTTTAATAGCTCAATAACACCTTATCCCTACACTGTCCTCTACAGATAACGGGGAAGATGAAAAGCATTCTTGCTTCGCCCCTTTAAGCCAGTCCTTATAAGGACTATAAGAATATTAAGAATATCAAAAGTACAAAATATTTTTCCATCAATTAAAATTTCAGAATGTCCTGTTCCTCCATAACGTCAAGAAAAGAAATTCTAAATAATCTACCAACTGATTGAAATTAATTCTAATATGAAATAGCAAATCTGTTCATATCTGTGGATCATCGATATAGACATATAATCAAAAAATAAGAACTTGCTACAGAGAAAAATCATAATGGATTAAAGAAGGCATTCGAGGTCGTAGAAGCGCCGAGGTCATGAGGATGTATGTGGTGTCAACATGCTTATTTTATATTCATCGTATATAATGTGATAGTGGAATATAGGAATTTCTTCAGAGAGAAAAAAATGTACAGCTATCACCATTAAGTCGATGTCTACAAAAATTGCATTCTTCTGTGACACCAGTCGAACAGTACCTTTGAGCGAAAATTCATCTTTTTTTAAGTAAACAATAATGTGCCATTGTGTCCAAAATATTTTGATGTATATATTTGAGGATGCGATATTCATATAATACGATAATCAGTATAAAAAGATGTCTCAATGTAATTATTTACAGAACATTTTCGATATTTTTACTCTATTTTAGTTCAATGCACTTTCTGCTTGTTTAATATTTGTTACATATCCAAAAAAAGTTTCCATATTTTTATTTCGAAGCACATTTTAAAAGTAATAATACTGAACCCAAATCCCATTTTTATATTCATATAACTGTATAAAATTCACTTAAAATTTCATACCGAATTTTGCCCTGCTCAATCCATCTTAGCTTAGATGTTCGTAAAAAACGTTTTTTTACAAACTAACTTTTCCAATTTAACAAGATTTTTGGTAAATTACACAGGCTACCTTAAACTAGTAAACGAATTTTCTCTTATTATTGGAAATACAGTAAACCAACACGTGCATATATTTCATTTTCTGTTCTTTAAATCTGTTATCCTGCTTCCATTATTAAACTACTTCATCGTATATGGCGTCTGGGAAATTACAATTTAAACTCCTCTCTATTTATTCGTGTCAGTTTACTGAACTATTTAGACCACAGATCGTGTGAAGTAGTTTATTCCTTACTTCCATTACAGATATTTAAGAATTATGGATAAAAACACACGTGTCATTTATGGATTCATTCATTCAGGGTGCATATACAGTTACAGGCTCTTAGGACTCAATGTTAAGTATCTTTGACTTCCGTAATCATACTTTTAATAGGATAAAGTGGGCAGTATTATGCTTATAAACATCCTTTTGTATGTAAAGTGCCTGAAGAATATTCTTCTGGCCAGTTTGCGGGAGGATATTGACTGAGCTATAGAGACCTCTTGAAGCATGCTTACCATGTATGAACAGACCAGACTAGTACCGATCACTTTGGTGTGGTGTTACCCAGTCATCAGTTCCGTGTTAGAGCTAAAGAGCCCTAGTTATTAGGGTAAACTTTAAAGACAACAGATTCTACTATCTGATAAAACAAACTTTTTAGACTATACCTGTATTTCATGGAGTGGCGAAAAACCATCTCCACGAGGTTGCAGTATAACCTTTGGGTTATTATAATCTAAACTGGGAAATAAAAACGTAACTAAATATTTTAGCAGTTAACAACCTCAGAATATAACGTCATTGGTTGTCTTTGTTACTGGGCAAGGATAAACAATGGCCCTGTTGTCTAGAGGAGCACATAAAGTAGCTTTCTAAGAGAACAGGGATGAAGAGAATTTTAGAATAATACAGTGGCGAGGACTTTTTTTGTAATTGAATTTTACTTTAATTTGAATACATTGTTAAGTAGTGAGAAATTTGGAACTTAAATTAAAAGAGAAGCGAATTTAAGACTGTTTTTTTTTTTTTTTTTTTTTTTTTTGGTCAGATGCATGAGGACTATCGGTTTCGCTATTTGTTGTCCTTGTCCTTTTGGGACCCATATTTCCTGTATATTGGATATTCATATCGTCAATTATAACCATGAGCTGTTCAACTAAATTAACTTTTTCTTTATAGACTTGAAGTGTTTCTTTTATAGCATTCTTTAATTCGACACCCATGCATAACATTTATAGAACCCATACATAAAATTTCTATAAAACGATAAGACGAAATTTAAAACTTTTTTATATGTCACGTTATTTGTTATCTACTCTATATAAAATAAAAAGGTGTTAAAAGATTTATTTAGTTTATTTATGATTTTATAGGATTATAAACATCTACTCTACATATTCATAAAACTATTTTTTCTTTCTTTATTTTTTCTTACTTTATTTATCTTTCTTCCATTAAAGTTCCTTTAATTAGAGGTTTCCAGGAATTTAAGGTAAGCCGAAAATTTGAAATGTTTTTATCACGGATGTGACCATAAATTCGAAACGGATGTGACGTCCGTCAGCTTGATAAGTCATGACTTTTTGAAGGCGACGAAATGAGCGATGCTTACTCCACCTTGCTGCGAGTCGCCCTTGTGTTGCACTACCATTGGGTAGGTAGCTCTCTCCGAAAGGTAGTGCAACACAAGGGCAACCGCATATAATCTGTCATGACCTACCAGCCCGGAAATCGGGGGGGGCGTAGAACCCCCTGCATATTCTGAACAGCACTTTCATTAGAGTTAGAGGTAAAAAGTTAAGCTACTGGTATATATATATATTCTCAGTTATTTTTGTCTAAAAGTTGCTAATTTAAACTCGTTTGAAAAGTATTAAGAACGATCTTTGGATCCTTTATGAGTTTCATACTAAGTCTTTCGAAATAAAGGAAAATCCACCCGCTAAATATTGAGACCCTATAGCTCATAACGAATTCTCAAAACTTATTACCTATATCACAAACCTTTGATGAAATAAGATCATTTACAAATTCTACTATGTAAACCATAGTAGGGATCGCATTGAACAATGTAATAGTGTTAGACATGGTAAAAGTTCGATCTACCATCTAATCAAGTACTACGCTAATTTCACTTTACATTATAAGGAAACATAATTCTATAATACTATATACAGAATAGGCCTAATCAAGACTTACCTTTTTTTTAATTCCTGTATAGATATATTTTATGATTTTCATCAACTTAAGAGTCATGTGGTGCATTGAAATTTTATTGAGTGGCAACGCAGTCCGCATGGAGGCCATCTGAGCCCCAAGATCGTACAAATCGTGATACATATGATATATGTCGGATGGAATGTGTACGTATTAGTTAATGACATCTTTTATTAACCACTGCTCCAGTAGGTCAATATTTTATGTCGAAACCTCGTTTCTCAGAAAGCGAAAATGGTCAGAGGTTGACTGGCTTAACAGCGAACATTGGGATAATAGTGTTCACTTTTCGTTTGCGTCAAGGGTGATACTATTTCACGAAGGGAACCGAGAAATAATTGCTAAGTTTGAGTTATCACAGAACTTGGGATTATGCCAGTATTTTAACACAATAAGAGAGAGCAACTATCTGCTACATTAGTTAACAACCTGATTCTTTTCTATCTCATTATTTACGTTGCTGTGATAACGCTTTAAGCATCTGTTGACGTAGGATTTAGACACTGCAAAACGGATTATCATTGAGGTTTTGCAAATCAGGAAAAAAAAATCTGCTATTCATCAGAGTTATTTCTTATAATATGAAGACAGTGGAGCATATTTTAGTGGCGATTTAGACTGCTAGTATTACGTCAATTAAAATTTTTGATGTACTAAATGTTCTGCTGTTTTTGTACAGCTGTATAAATGAGCAATGATAGTTTATCTTTGATAATTGCTGAATAATATGGAGCAATTATAACTGAGCAACAATCCCCTGATAGTTGCTCAGTAATGAGCACTGCTTGTAAACTAAAGTTTCACTTATAATTCATAAAAATGGAAAACTTTTGAATAATTCAGGAAAAAATTATCAATTCGTTTCCTTTTTTTTATTCGACAGAATTTTTGAATACTTTATCACATTAATTGATTTGTACAATAGCACTAGAATTAATTATTATTACGCACCGGACAAACGTTTTAGGTTTTGGGGATATGAAAATATGAATTAATTTAGGTTCCTGTTACAAACAAGTTTAGTGTCTGAATGAAATCTGAGGGAATCAAAAAAAAAGTTCCAAGATTCTAAACGGCCCATCGAAATCATGTTGTCGGAGATAATCACAGTTCATAGAATAATTCTTACATAAACAATGTTACATTCTCAGAGGGTAACATCTCAAACAAATTGTGTCATAATTTGAAGTATTCATTTTTGATTCAATTGAAATCGCTGACAGTGATTTCAATGTCCAAGATCTTCAAATTTATGGATATTAAAATATGATGATACTTAAATTTTAAATGATCCTGTTCCATATGTGAGTTTTATCTCATTTAATCTTTCAATGGTAATTCTAAAGAGGAAAAGAAGTTTATGATTTGCACGCTTTCGTAGCCAAGTCACTCGTCTTAATATTTGCCTCACTTTGTTAGTATGAATAGCTTAGTTCTTACATAGATAAAATGCTTGTTTTATGCCCATACTCTTAAAACTTTCGAAAAATAGATGCGCACTTCTTGTGAAAATTTCCTCTTTCATTTTATATTAGTAAGATTTTTCGCATCAAAGTCTAGACATCACCAAACTATTGCAGATTATTTGCTTACCATCGACTCATTTATCCATCTTATTAGACCATCTTGTCATCATCGTCTAGTCTTCGTGGCTTTATTAAATCATATCCGAAAAGCACCGTACATTTTTCTACATTTCCCGCAACGTTTATGGAGCAGAATTCCGTTTCCGGCCCTAAATGATTAATTAAACCTTTTCATGGACTCGCGCCTTAGATCGCGAGTAAAAGACAGCACATGCACACTTACACATACCCTTGCAGCACGCCAATAGCAATTAACGACACACGAGTGACTGGAATTTGTCACCCAAACGTGTTGCGGATGGTTGAGTGAACATTAAAGAAAGTCGTTCTTTTTCCTCCTCCCTACCCCCACCTGCCAGCCCCCGTTTTTATAAAAATCCCTAACTCCATTAAACTTGGCAGATAAGGCTTGACTGTTCCTGTTAAGACATCACAAAGTTTTCTGTTTATAAGAAAAAAGAAGGGAATCTAAATGTATACGGGAAAGATGGGGATTATGGAATTATTAAAATGTGTCATATTAACAAGGGAAGCCCAGTTCGGCATTAATTCGATGTTACCATGACAACAGATAAAGTTCCAAGAAGACTGTAAATCATCTTATACATGATTGTTTCCTGTGAATTTTATTTTTGACATAGCATTGATCCATCATTTAAGCAAATATTGTTTTAATTATAAATGGTTTTGTAATTCTAGCAATAAGAAGAACCTAAGACAGATATTTATTACAAAGTTTCTTAAATTCCATTAAAAACCATTTGATTTTAGAAAACAAAATATTAAATTCCAATATTATGAGCAATATTCCTTTATAAAGAATAAACATAATCTGATTTGTTCCACTACTATTTCTGTTTTCATCATCAGCAGCAATTGTCTGTCCACTGGACAGACAATTGCTGCTGCTGATGATGATGGACGAAGACCTCCCCAAAAATATTCCATTCAGTACTATGTTGAGCTTTCCTGTGCCACCGAGTTCCAACCATCTCTTTAAACTCATATTCTCAAGTCTTTTTGGTCTTCCTATAGCTCTGTTTTCATCTCTAGGATAACATTCAGATACCAGCTTTGCCCATTTGAGAGTTATTTCTTGTCATATGACCTTACTGCTCATTGCCATTTCTATCTGTTAATAGCTGCTACAATATCTCCCATACTGGTCTAAGCTCTTATCCAATTATCATCTATCTTGAATGATAATACCAAGCAGTGGGCCCCTTTAATTTTTTTCTTGGTAGCCTTAACTTGTTGGTCACAGTACACCTTTCACTGCCACATCATTATCGAAAGTATGCAGCTGTCAAGACAGTTGAGCGTTTCACTGTGTTTTCCAACGGCTAGCAACGAAATTATATTATTCGTACGATTTCTTCCTGAAAATCTCATATCACTTGGATGTTTTGCGATAGGTTATAATAAGAAATTAAAGATATTATATCGATGTTCCTGATGTACAGATTTTTATGTATTTATTAAACGTTATTTTTTTATCTTTATTTATATTTAATCCTTTTTTACTTTCGTTTTGAACTCATTGATTATTTGTTAAACTTCTCCTGAAGATTTTCCTAAAAGAATAATGATATCAGCAAAAATCTTGGGTGATTTACATACTACACTTCGTACTACAGTTCCAGACATTTAAAAAATTTCTTCTAGGGTTTCTGTAAATACCTCAAGTGAAATGGAATTCCCCTGTCTAATTCCCTTTTTATATAAGAAAAGAATTTAACTACTTGTTTTGCAACTTTGTATGAAGTGGGACTCAGTCTATTGACATTATTTTAATCTACACAATGGCTGAAGAATAGCTCGAGGACGCAGTATACATTTGAGCAGAAGTAAATTGCAAACATGATTGCATTTCAATGAAATCTGTGGATATACCCTGGAAATAGGCAGAGAACACCGTTCAACGATATAATACACTTACATGAGAACTTAAGTTGTCTTGGCATAATCTAAAGAACGAATTCTTAAGTAATAGCTACCTCAGAATAGGAACAGAGGATAGGTGATTAATAATATTTAGAATATTTACATGATCATTTTCGTCAATCTACGTTGCTCCATTGTGGCATGGTGTGTTTGTGGTTTGAGGTGCAAGCGATTTTCTTGGTCCGGCATATAACATATATGACACTCATTTATAGGAGGTCTTGACTTACTTAAAAATTCGTTGGCTTCTGGATCAGGATTCTCTGATTACCTAAACCGTAGGTCATTCAGTGTCATGTATTACATTGCTTGGAAAGAACTCAACAGACATCCACCATTAGCAAGGCATCATACCTTGCAAAGAGTCACCTGTTTGTAGCTGGTATAAATTGGAGGAATGTGATGCTCCCAAGTCAGTGCAACTGTGTCCGGGTTAAATGGTTGCGAGAAAGGAACTGACGGAGTTTGAAAGAGGTGTTGTGATAGGATGCCATGTTGTAGGCCCATCTGTTCTGCAAATTGTTGACAAATTGGGCCATCCCAGGTCAATAATTAGTGATATCATACTTAGATGGGAAGCGCAGGGAGTCAACTGCAAGTGCTACCCACAGTGAACGACTCATCACACTCACCGAAACCATAGGATGTTACGTGTAAATAATATGTAAAAATCGCTATTCGTCGGCCAACATTTTACACGTTGGCCGACGAATGCTTTGGGCAATGATTTGGACGACGGTGTGATGGTATGTTCCTATTTTTCCAGGTCTGGCCTCGGACCTCTGTTTGTAGTGCCACGAACATTGAACTCCGAGAGTTATCTGACCATGCAATGCTTCCTGTTTTGTGGCGTTTCTACGGAAGTGGCCATTTTCTCTTTCAGTAAAACATTGCACCGTGTTGGAAGTCTGCTGTTGTAACTGTGTAGTGTTAGGTCTCTGTGGCCTCTACAGAACCCCATTCTCAACCCTATTGAACATCTGATATGAACTGAAACGTCCGGTGAGGTCAAGGGACGTTCACCCCACAACAGTCCAGGACCTTATTACATGACTACACGAAGAATGGTTCCAAATTTCTATTGATCGCTATGGTATGCTTGTTGAAAGTAGGCCCTGTAGGATTTTTGCAATCTCAGCGAAAGGCTGTCATAGATCTTATCAAGGTGGGTGCCATGTTTATTTGTTCCTTACACTATGGCGACCGTGGTGACTTTTTTAAAGCAATATATATTACACTAACATCCTTTGTTCTCAAACTTGGTCATGTGAATGTAAACATATATGCAATCGGTAAATTATTTAAATACTGGTAACCTAGAACGATGCATTAAGTCATTTCTCACAGTGGGCTGCCAACGTGTAGATGGATTTGTTGCTATGATTCATTTGGATACACTAGAGAATAGGTATTTATGCAAAAATGGCACTTCAGCAACGTGAGATTAAGATAAATATTAACCACTCTTAATCGCATTTCGTTGTACATATTTCTAAATTTACAAGTTATAAATTATAGGTTGGAAATTACACAGTACTTTTAGAAGTACGGTATTATTCCATCTACATAAGCCATATAAATATACACTATCTACCAATAATTGTCCGGACATCCTGTTATTCCAAGTTATGGAACATAACTTGAAATAATAATAAAAACCGGTGTACAGAGAGAGAGAGAGAGAGAGAGAGAGAGTATTTCATCGTAGCAGTTGAATGCAGATGGTATGGCAACACGACGTGAACTCAGTGACTTCGAGAATGATGTCATCGTGGTTGTCCCATTGGTGACATGAATGTACGTGCCATTGCCGCTCAACTGGAGTCCAAAATCAACGGTTAACGATGTCATCAACAAATGGAGATTTCTCGCATCACTAGTGCAGTAAACCACGCAGGATGGCCGCCGAAAATGACTGATAGAAAGAATAGAGTGGTAAAACGGGTAGCACGCTAAAACCAGCTACAATCGGCACAGCTCCTCCGTGATGAGTTCTGTAGTGCCAGTAACACCGTGATAAGCATTACTACTGTACGAAAAGAACTCCATTTACTGGATTTCCACGTAAGAGCAGCGGCATCACAACAACAAACCAGGCAGCTCGTCTGGTCTGGTGAATAGAGCGAGTGAACTGAACAATAGAACAATGAACTGAAAACGGTACTCTGGAGCGATGAATCAAGGTTCACCTGTTTGCAGGGTGTGGAGGCAGCCTGGTGAACGCTTATTACAGTGTGTTGTACTCACAGTAAAGTTTGGTGGTGGAGGAGTAATGGCTTGGTGCGCACTCAACTGGTTTCGAGTGGGACCAATGGTCGTTGTACCATGTAGGCAGCTCCGTACCTTGATATTCTGGATAATCGAATACTGCCTACACTGTGGAGTTTTTGTGGAACGAACCCGTGTTACTCTCAAGACGATAATGCCACAAAGCTGCAGCTGTTATGGAATGGTATGAAGAGATAGGTGTTAAACGATTGTCCTGGCCTGTGCAAAAGTGTAGACCTCAACCCCATCGATCACCTCTGGAACAAATTAGAGCGGCGATTGAGGTACATAGCATCATGTCCTTGATCTGTCGCAAAACGCAGTGCTGCTTTGATGGAGGAATGGAGACAAATTCCAACATTATATCTGCCGCACATTGGTGGAAAGCCTTCCTGAAAGGGCGCAAGAGGTAATCAAAGCTAAAGATGGACATATCCGATATTGGGGTTCACATACTGCTATCAGTTGTAAATTGATAAAGTGTCCTGACAATTATTGGTAGTGGTGTGTGTGTGTATATATATATATATACCTTAGAACAATAAAAAAAACGTCAATAACAGCGTCCGTTTAGTGACAACAGATCATTAGTCCAGTTGGTCGTAGTACAAAAGAAATTAGGATATTATTAATAATTATCAAAATAATTCAAAGTGACTATATCTTAGGCAGGACTCCAGGAATAGCTTCCTTCACACATCGTTATTTTTCTGATATACTTCGCAGCCTAGAAGTTTCTACTGTCACCAAAACGTAAAATTATTGCCTAGGCACTGCAGAAGTTGGTTTAAAATATTTATCGTTCTTTCCGTAGGGCCACAACTAGCTAAGGTGAACAGTTGGCTGTTAGCTATTTCAGTTGTGTGCTAAAAGATCCTTGTTGGAAGACGAGGTAAAAGTTTAAAGTTTTTCTTGGGAAAAAGGATTAAAACCAAGTTTAAAAAATTGCTTGGTATCTTTAACGTATAGTATACCCAAGGTAAAAACGTTCTATATATATATATATGACTACTAGTATTAACTCGGAGTTGGAATATGTTCATTTTTTATATAAATTGACTAAAAATCCGAGAATTATAACAAATTGAGATTTATTGCATACGCAACATGTTTCGTCGGATCGACTTCATCAGGCGTTAAGAATATAGAAAACTATTAAAAGACACTGAAAAAAAAACATTGAGACACTCTAAAGCTATAAAATTATAAAGCTATAAATTCTACTGTAAATTACAGTTATTATGAACTTGAGCTATAGTCCGTGTTAAAGTTCTATTGTTGTATACCCGCGCGTGTGTGGATCCACGAGATCGCCAGTATCTGATAGTAGAGCTGAAAGAGTCAGGCAAATTATAGCTGAGATTATTGTTCATATGAAGAGAGTCCAAGGTAATTTCTTTTGACTCGACAATGCGGTGTTCTACCTCATCGTGGCAAATGTGCAGGTTCGAAGTTGTTGTCCAATTTACTTCACGTTGGCGGCTTTCGTTATTTGTGTTTATTGAAAACAGGACGTGGCCTGAAAGGGCGGTAGCCCTGTTTCTCTTGTAAGCAATGTCTCTCTGGTGTTCCTCGAGACGTAGGAGGATAGATTTCTCCTCTATGAATATAAATATGAATATATATATATATATATTCATTTCTTCAACCTTGGTATCTCTCTAGGGTCTGCTCCACTGAAGAGACCTCATTAAAGGTCGAAACCGTTCCGAGTAGGTAGTGGTCCTTCCTATTATGCATGACATTATACAGGCCTGAAAGAGGGTGTGCTTTTCATTATGGGATACATACTAAGGCAAGTGATATGAAGTCATTAGCCTCTATATACAAGTAGCTCAGACGTGAATATATTTCATGCGCAAAACTTTGTTTTGCTTACTTCGAAAAAGGATTAAAACTTAGTATATAAAATTTCTTGGTATCTTTAACTTATTTATTTATTTATTTTTACATAGTCCGGAAATAACAAAAGTAACAAAACTCTCTCTGAAGTAACAAAACATGGTATTTTTTTGTCAGGTCGTTTCAAACTTCCAATGAAGGGGATGTTCTCACGAAATTCATCTCGCACCTAAAGTCCTTCACAAATATTCGTGAGCTCGGTGGAATTTCAATCCACATCCTCTTGGTTAGAGAGTGGATAGGCTAACCACTCAATCAACCTGGCCGGTTAGGTGTCCATCCATCCATCCAACTGTTCATTGGACATCAACAGATTCCATATGGTCACTCAGATGCTCGGTGAAGTGCCACACCAGTTCTCTCCATGTGATCCTGTTGTATGCCCTTCTGGAGGTTTAAGCTATCTAATATTAGCCAGTTCAGACACACCATCCATCCATCGCATTAACGTCCCGTCTCCTTTTCTTTTTCCAGGAAATATACCTTATATTACTGAAGTCTTCCTTTTAATGTGTCCAAAGTATTTCAGTTCTTCTGTCAATTTCCTTAAGGAGCCTTAAAGTTCTCCCACTTTTCTAGCACCAATCCATTTGTCCGCCTTTCAGTATATGATATCCTCATCTGTAACACCACATCCCAACAACAGCTATCCTTTTCCTATCTGACTTCTTTACGCTTCAAGTCTCACATCCATAAGTCGCTGTTGGAAGAATAACTTCATCCAAAATCCCGATCTTTGTTCCTGTGGAGATAAATTCATCCTTCCAGATTTGCGACAAGTCTCTGACTGTTGTTTTAGCCATTCCTAATCTTCTTCTGCCGTTTTTCCTGAACAGCAATTCTTCACATTAATAATGAATTGCAGGTACTCGAACTTGGTGACTTCAATTCTTTCTCCCTTAAGATACTCTTGTATATTAGGAGCTTTCCTGTCTGTATTTCCTTTGATAACCATAATCTTTATCTTGCTTGGATTGAGCTGAAGTTCTGTGTTATTACTGATTTCGTTAACTTTGTCAATAATTTGTTCTAGTTCTTCCACGTCATTACAGAGGAGTACTGTGTCATCAGCATACTTCAGATTACTGATCAGTCTACCACCTATCCTAATTCCTGTCTCGAGCTCATTCAATGTTACACTCATGATGTCCTCAACATACAAAGGGGGTCTGTAAAGTTCTGATAAGCACCTAGACCAAACCTATATTAAAACATGCTAGCAGAAGTGTTATGAAGGAAACGTATGTTCTTATATTATATCCTCGTCTGTTCTTTCTTGTGGTCATATCACTTGCTTTAATATCATTTTTGTTCTAGTTGTTTATCAGAACTTTCCACCCCCCCTCGCAGATACTAAACAAGTAAGGAGAAGGTAAAGCCAATTAGCCAACCCCAGAGTTGTTGGATTAGCTGAAGCCAATCAGCTAATCCAACAACTGTTCTTACCGTGGCTTCTTTCTCCCTGTATAAGTTAGTTATTAGCCTGATAGTATGTTGAGGAAAACCCATTATTTTCATTATTTTCCACAGTTTCACATGCTGAACACAGTCAAAATCTTTCGAGTAGTCTAAGAAACACATTACCATAGGGAGTCTAAATGCTTTTTATAAGTACTTTTCTATGACCTGTCTAAGACAAAGGATTTGATCTCTGATACCCTTATATTTGCTAAAACCAGCTTGTTCCTCAGGCATATCTGCCTTAACTTTTAAATCCTATTTGAAACGATTAAAATATAAATAAAATAAAATAAGCTAACGCCTTTTTATTCCCGTATATGGAGTAGGCAAGGACTTTTTAGCCCTTGCATCAGATATTAAACTAAAAGTTCTATAGGACCTGCAATCCTTCATATCTCCCTTCTTCTTTTGATGTAGTGGCCATGATCCTGTCTCCCATATCCTTCTAAACAGTCTGTGCAACACTCTTATTTCTCCATCCCCTGTGGCCTTAATTTCATCTGCTGGGATCTCATCTGCACCTGGGACCTTATTGCGGCTAAGTTGTTAATTGCTCTGTTAACCTCACGCCTAAGTGGGAAATGGTCTAAATCGAAATTTTTCTGGTGAGAGGACTCCTCCAAATTTTTTTCATCCTCTTTACTGTACAGTTCCTCACAGTAATCTTTCCATCTGTTTTTGATTTCACTGTCTTCTGTTAGTAATGTTCCATTCCTCTCTTTGATGATATTCCATTTGGACTTGACTCTGTGATTTAGTTCACGATCTAAACCTAACATCCTTTTATAATTGTGCCTCCTCCTCAGGAACTCTATCTCCTAACATTTATTTGTATGTAACTTTTCCTTGTCTTGCCTGATGGCTCTTCTGACTTCTTTATGTAGTCTCCTATATTATTCAGTCCCTGTGTCTCTTTGTTTTTCCAACCACCTTCTTTCGATTACATCCCACGTTGAATATAGTATCCATGAGTCTTATAGTCTTCTTATTGGGACGAGATATTTCTTGACTGTATTCTGTCTTATACAGAATATATACCTTGACCTCTTCCCAAAGCAGTTCTGGTGAGTTCTCACTAGTCTCCAAAAATCATCGAACCGAGTTGATGTTTCCTCTGTGACCCACTAGGAATTACTCTAACAACCAGTCTAGTGGGATACTCCCTGACATGGAAGGATTCTGAGTCTTAGTATTACTTTGGGCTGTTACTAGCTGATTGTGTGTACCACAGTCTCTCCAGGACAAGTATGCACATCACAGATGCTTGTCTTCCACCGCTAGAGAGATAAATGTAATTAGTCTGGTGCCTTGACCTATACGTATATGTTCAAGTAAGAAGCAGGTACTGGTAATAACTAATCTGTTAGCATGGGCAAATTCCAACAGTCTTTCACCATGGGTTACGTTTACCCAGATCAAACATGCTACACTAAGGCCTAACTCGACTACTCTTTCCCACTTTAGCATTAAAGTCCCCCTAAGATCTAAAGTACATCTCTCCTTGGAAGGCAAGTCCAAATACAAAATCTAATACAGGATGTTCCAAAATTCACGCAAGATTTAAATTTAGCGCCATTTGTGCGGTAAAGTGTTGCCAATGAGAAAAAAAAAGACAGCGTGACAGCTGACAGTTCAGGGTTATTAAAAATGATCAGAGAAGAGAACTCGTTGAATGGATTATGGAACAACAAGTGGATGCTTATTTTTCGAACAAAATCATCTTCAGCGATGAGGCTCATTTTCATCTTTATGACTTCGTTAATCGACAAAATTGTCGCATTTGGGGTTCAGAAAATCCACGAGTGATTGTTGAGAAACAAATGCATCCACAACGTGTCACTGTTTGGTGCGGATTTTGGGCTGGAGGCATCATCGGTCCATTCTTCTTCGAAAATGCGGCTGGTAAGGCAATAACAATTAATGGTGCTCGCTATCGCGACATGATAATCCAGTTTTTTGCGCCTAAATTGCAAGATATGGATGTGGACGACACGTGGTTTCAACAAGACGGTGCCATATGCCATACAGCCCGAGAAAGAATTCAATTACTGCATGAGTCATTTCCTGGCCGTGTAATTTCCCGTTTTGGTGATCAGAATTGGCCGCCCAGATCATGTGACTTAACGCCGTTGGACTTTTTTCTTTGGGGTTTTTTGAAGTCAACAAGCCACATTTATGCCAACAAGCCCACGACCACCCACGCCTTGAAGGAGGAAATTGAGCGCTGTATCAACGAAATTCAGCCACATTTATGCAAAACGGTCATGGAAAATTTCAACAATAGAGTGCGTATGTGCCAGCAAAGTGGTGGAGGCCATTTACCCGATATGCTATTCCATGCATAACCCTATACTGTATACTTTATGAATCAATAAGAAATTATAATTTTTAATTAAAAACCTGTGTTTTCTATCAAAATTACTTCTTGCGTGAATTTTGGGACACCCTGTACAAAGTGTCCTGTCGTTAATGGGATTATAACCAAGAAGAGCTCTTGTCTAAACTTCCCTCGCTAGCACGGCTACTTCATGATCCTTTGACTGACCTCCTGAATAAATGAAAGACCTGATGGAATGATCTTCTTCATTCCATCAAGTCTCTTAAATTCCCAGGATTTAAGTTTTATACCTCTCCACCTCTTTACAGACAATATCAAGCATAGACCCAGAACATTCGATGTGCCTATGTAAAATTCGCCTCTAACCTTCTATATTTCTCATTTACAATATTATTGACTTTTGTTGGAGACTGATATATTTCTCGAAACGGACCTTCTGCGTAATCCCTAAATGCTCTAATTATTCTGTACGAAAACCGATGTAACATGAGATGTATTATAAGGTCCAGCCATATTAGATTTTGGAGTGAAATCATTGCAAGAAAAAAAAATGGGAGCATTGCAAAGGCCCTTTTCACATATCTGGAAAGTGTTCTTCACTAGTTCATTCCATGGCCAGGTTGGTTAGGAATTCCTCTTATTGTTGAGGTAAACTCCCACTGCATAAGACGAAGTGAAATAGCAAAACAAGAAAGACTGACTTCTAGCCCTCGAATACCTTAATAGCATTAGGGGGAAAAGCAAGAAGAAAATAAACAATAGGGAGGTACCAGTCTACAGATAATATAACTGATGTATATTAAACGAATAAGGAATGGTTCAGCATCAGGTACCTCTGGTTTGCTACTCCCGTAGTCACTAAAGTAAGCCCTTGAGGTGACTGCTGTTTAGGTGTACATGGCTTAAATGTACACAGTATTTAAGAATTTATTTAGTAAATCATAAAATACCACATGGAATTCTAATTCTCATATTCTATATAATAATATTTATTAGAGATATTTTGTTTATGATATATCTGAAATTATTCTGAGGAATTCGACAGCTTCTCGGTACTTACCAGTTTTATTTTTTTTTAGTGCACTTTAGCATAGTTATGATTAATGATATTTAGGGTATAAAAGAGGATTTCAAAATCGTTAAGTAAAGTACATAAGATATTAAAGAACATTAAGAGATATCTCTTGATTATCTGTTATGTGACTTTACATAAAATGGAGTTAATCCTCTCATCAGCAACTGCATGCAGAATGATCCCACATTCATACAAGGCGTAATGATGATGAGAAGAAAAAAAGTAAACTAAGAGAACAAGAACCAATAAATATAATGGGGGAGAGAGTTTGTGAAGGATGTAGCTCGGTTTAGTGAAGCTTAAATTTTCATAAATAGAATGCAAGATAAGTGAATATGCAATGGCAACAACCAACTTAACAAATTGGAAGTGGTAATATATTTTCGGATGTGCTTCTAGAAACTTTTGGTTGGAAAACATTGGATTCGAATCTGGTTTAAGGCGCCAAGAATTTTTATATAAATTTTTCTGAAGGTTAGCTAACCCCGATCTCTTGTGGGGATCGCAGGGGTTTTCCTTCTGGAAAGTCTGGTTATTGTCTCTCACATAAGAGACAAACCAACTATAAGCATACACACATTATTAGACATAACACAGTGATTTCTTGCTTTATCATAATCTTCAGGTCTGTCGTAATTCCACCAACAGCAACAACTTTTGAAACCAATAAAAACATAATCGAAAATAGGAAGGGGAAAGATACAAGTTGTTTTGACTTAACACAGAAAAACCAATCGTTTATTATAATTACACCTGTCAGGAGTTAGTAACCTCAATATTGAATGTAGATATTTCTAAGACGGAGAGTTTATTATTTCAATGATTTTCATTTATTACATCCTCCTATTTCATACTTTTATTCTTCGAGCTAATTAAATCACACTTACTTTCGGTTCATAAATTATATCACGCTGAGAACTGGTGATCTACGTTCGGATAACACTCTCCGTCTAATGGAACTTTGATGTTCGATACTTCCAGTAACGTGTTTCGTCACCCGTCATCAGATGGTCATTGTGTTATGGCTTACGAATGCCAGAGTCCTTTTGATGTGCTATATTGCCAGGAGATATGCTACTGAGCAAGAGAAAAACACGTAATGTTATAAACGAAGGTGGCGAAATAGAACAGGAAGTGGGCTAGAAAGGAATAAATGATCAAAAAGATTATTGTATCAACTAGGCAAAAGACGACTGTTGAAAGTAAAATTAGTCTTTCTTGAATTTTGCCTGTAGTACTCTTTTAAATGCTTCGTTAAGAATTTAAAAATGGTATAAAAATGTTTAAGAAAGTTTTTCGAATTTATCCGGATAATATAAATTAATTGCCTATCCGAGTTACTTTTTGTTAATCTTTTCGGTTCCTGTTTTATATCAAACTTCATACTATGTTTAAAGTAAGGTATGCAAATTCCCTAAGCTAGTTATTTCTTCATTCAGTTTTTTCTTCATTTCATTAAAATTCCTCGTCTTCCTATACAGGCAAAGAGAAAGAACAATAATTCAATCTACTTAACGAGCATATAATATTATCTTAAATAAAGCAATATTTAAAAATAAAAGCTCCGTATCAGAGAAGTTTCACATTACTTTGGCAAGAATTTGAATAAAGATTTTATTACATTATTATGCTATATAATAAACAAAACGTAATATTATAATGTAATAGATTCGAATTTCCCTCCATCACGGCCTAGAAGTGCATTTGATTAAATAAGTGTACAGCATCTTCATATTTAATGTTGTATACAATAGTTTCTTCATTTCCATAATAAATATTGTATGGTAGTAACATCGTATTGTCTCGGTAATACCGAATTATGTCTACGTGATTAATTTTGTAATCTTTTGTAATTTAAGAGAACAGCAAATGAGTCGAACATACACATAGGTAGAAATTAGTTTTTTCCAGTAGCTGACTTTTAAGTGTCTGACTTAATTCTCTGATGACAACAATTTAACTTCCAAACCGCTCCAGCCACCAACATTTCAGTTGTACTATCATTGGCATTAGTGACATTAAACCTGATATCAAAAATTGGCGATTAATTTCAGTTGTTTATTTTATACGGATGATGTTACACTGAAATAAAACCAGTACAATATTCTAAGTTAAGTCGAGAAAGTGTTATCACAAATTTGGATGAAAATCAGCAGGAAAAAGCAGACTAGTTTCTTTCAGATAGGAAACAAAGAAATAACTAGAGTATTCAACATTAAATATGAAGATAAACTTCCTGAAAATTTCAAGTAGAATGACGAGAGAAAATTACAAAATTTAAAACGTGATTTAAAGAGTTGTTTGAGCCAGTGATATCACATCAGTATATATTAGGGAATATCTTGAATAATTAGAAAGGGCATCTGACGTTAAGGAAACGAAAAGACTAATTATTTTTCTAGATCTAAGTAGCAGAATAGCAAATGAGTTTCACATATATAGAAATATTTTAGGATAATAAAGAACAAAGCTAATATTAATAGTTCCTACCTGAGGAGTTTCTTTTATGGACATCGGAATGGCCTAGTTATTAAGAACGCTATGTTTGTTCATTATTAGCAAGTACAGAAATTAACATGTAGAAACCTACTCTGTAAGTAGTAAGGAATCCTACTGTGTTATTGTCAACAGTTACATATTTATACTTATTCAGAATATAAGAGTATAACAGGAAAGCTGAAAGAGAAAATGATCAAGTGTTTTAAACAGGATGTTGTTAAAATGAGCATTGCATGCACAAGTTTTTAGTAAACATCGAGGATGAGAAACTCCTAGAGATGAACTGCTCAAATATACAAATATTATTCATGAACAAACGCAAGAATTTGAAAACAAAATGTAAATGGAAACTGAAATAGATATAGAGTGATTCAGGCTGGAAAGAATATGAGTGATCTGCATTATGTCATTAAGTCGAAATGGTATTCTAATATCAAAAACCAACCCTATTCAAATAACTGTGAGTCATACTGCAATGGAAAATGATAAAAACATATTCAAGGAATGAAATTCGAGGTAAGAAAATAGAAGACAAATATGAGGTATTAAATATGAGGAGCCAATGAGGTATTAACTGAGGTTCGGATATTGCCGTTACTCCGCAAGAGCTTAATATCATTATAACACCCATCCATACATCATTTTCTTCTACAGATAATGCCGTATATATTGTTCTGTATATTATCCTATTCACAAATAGGATAATATACAGAACATATATACGGCGCATGCTTAAATGGTAAATCAGAATTCAAGGATGGTGTGACGCAAAATTGTCACGTCTCAGACAAGGTTGCACGCTGTCATCATTGCTATTTATTATCTATATAGTTTGTATTAATACCGAAAATTGTTTTTGTATACTTTACATCAAAATCAGATATATGAAATTTAGTTGTTTATGTTGATGTTATTGTACCTCCTAAAAAATCCAACCCAAGTCTTCAAGATTCTCTATATTGGATAATTGCTGTAACAAAACTATAAAAATAGTTCACAAAAATTACTATAAAAACAAAAGTATAAAAATAGACAGTTATGGAAAACATGAATTGTGTTTTAAATGGTGAACCTGTAAAAGAAGGAAACATTCCAGTTATTTAGGCACAATGTTTTGTGCAAATATGCAAATTAATTATGAAAATAGATTAAGCCGTTATGGTAAATAGCCACATGAATAAATTCAGATAGAATCGGAAAGAAGTTAGCCAAACATTAAACTACCACAGTGGCACACCAGAGGGGGAGGGCCAAGAAGCCCCGTTCCCAAAGAAAAAGAAAAAAAAACACTAGAAAAATTTTCCAAAAAATCTTTTCCTAATTAAAATTCTTTTTTTTAAATTTATTTTGTGTCGTGTTCCGGATTCTTCATAGACCACATCTACGTATTATAATAAATGTAGGCTGTATAGAGAAGTTGTAAATAAGCAAAATGACTTCGATATGCTTAACAGTCAATGTTCATTTCAGTCGCAATTATCCATTGAATTTTATTTACAGACTTTGATTATGTGACCTGGAATTTCAACTTCCTATCTACAGTAACACCAAGATCCCTAGTCTCCTCACACACATTTGATATAATATATTAGAATATGAAGTAATTAATGGGAACAGTCTTGATTGCTTCTTCTAGTCATATTGCAGAGTTTTATGTATTTATTTTACTGTGCGTATTTATGTTTGATATTTATAAACATATTGAAAAATTAGGTATGATAGTTCGACTTTTCTAAATCGGATAGATTTCTTCAACAACCCTACTTTTTATATAATAACAAGTTTATGCAGCTCTCAAGACAAAGATAGAGATTTCTCCCTTACCATACATTCTTAACTTCTACATGGATGATGAAAAATAAAGTTAAATGTGGATATCAAAAATGGAGAAATTCTTAACTTATATATTTTTCTAAAAATGGCGAATATCATCCCCGAAATTTCACGGATGATTTTTAGCACTAAAAAAAGAAAAAGGATATATCGAAGTCTTCGGAAACTCGTTTCTGTTGATGTGAAATCGTAATAAAACATTACAAACGAATTTCCAACGACACCATTTTTCTCGATAATGTGTTGGGAACCAATTATTTGGACTCGATATAAAGAAGTTTCTTGAAATCATTCAACAAATTAACCTTTGAAGTTTAACGGATTCATTCTGGTGCACAGTGTTCATATTCTTACAAGTGCGTACTAGCACACGAACAGGCATGAAAAGATATATGATTATGGTAAAACTTTTCATCACACTAAATGCGTTTCAGAGCTCGTGTAAATTTGAGAACCATAAATTGAAAAAAAGCGTTTTTTTTCGAATTATAATTTTAAACATTAAGAGCAAAATAGAACCTTCCTGGTATCCAGATTGGAATTTCGAAATTATTTCACTGGTTACCAACTCACGGTATATTCTGATAAATTTCAATAACTCAAAGCTGGTGGGTTATCTTTAAAAAACTTCGCTGTTGAATACAGCAAACCTTTTTTTAAAATAATTTCCATTACTATAAAATTTGTGTTGCGTTGAAACTGTTTTCATGTTTTATGTATGTTTTATTTATCTACAATATCTTTTGATGTATATAAAACTGATTTAAATTGAGAAAATCCTTTCTGTTTTATAAATAATTATAAGAGGAATGTTTTGGTGCAATTGTGTTTCTTCTCCTTTTGTATCTATTCGTAATAATATAATAATACACCCGTTTTCTATTGTTCTGCTATTTACACTTAGCCATAAACTTCTAATTTCTGTATTAGGGTGTTCTTATTTATATTTTTACTGCACTGATCTCGTCACATAACTGGAGACGAATTTTGTATTAAGGTTTAGATTCATCTTTTATTACGTGAAACGAAAAAAAAAATATATATATACAGGGTGTTCGGGATAAATTTGACAGTTTCGTAAGGAAAAAGAAAATCTTCTTTGTATCTATTAAATTTAATGAATTGACATAAAAACATTACAGGCAGAGTTAATTACAATACTATCAACAAGATTTACTCAAAATAACCACCATTAGCATCGATCACAGCTTCAATTCTGCTTCGGAACCTCGAACAAGCTGATGCTACAGTCTCCCTGGGAAGGGCCGCAAAAACTGTTTTAATTTTATCCATTAACTGGGCTTTTGTATTACTGGAAGTGCGATTGGTGTCTTTTTCACTGCGCCCCATACAAAATAATCCATGGGATTAAGGTCTGGGGAGTTTGGAGGCCAAACATTTGGACTGGTGAAGTCGTAGAAATTTTCAGACAACCATTTTTGACTTTTCCCAGAGGTGTGGCAAGGGGCCGAATCCTGCTGCCATACATACGGCCTACCATTGGCTACCCTTGTTATCCAGGGCTTGACTACAGTTAGCAACTCCACGAACAAAGCCCGAATTCCAATGCCAGGGTTGTTATCCAGGGCTTGACTACAGTTAGCAACTCCACGAACAAAGCCCGAATTCCAATGCCAGGGTTCTTCAACACCTGTTCCTGCAGATTTGCGAGGAATTCTGCTGTACGAACGCAATCAGATCGTCTGCTAGGGATCTTTCTTCTTGCTACATCCTCGTAGTCACCATTGCAAGTCTCTAGTTCATGCCTGATTGTTTTTACTGTATTCAGGGAGCATTGGGCAGCAGTCGTAATATCCTTATTTTGATGGCGGGCACGAATCATCATGATACAAGTTATTCTCTTCCATGATTCAGGTGGGTTCCAGCTATCCATCCTTTCTGACATCTTGTATATGAATGAAGAAGGGTCCAAACTTTTAAATGAAGAGAAGTGTGTGTTAATACATGTAACTTACGGAAAAATATAATTAATTATAAATATGTCAAATTTATCCCGAACACCCTGTATATATGTGTGTGTGTGTGTGTGTGTGTGTGTGTGAGAGAGAGAGAGAGAGAGAGAGAGAGAGAGAGAGAGAGAGAGAAATTAATAAAAATTATGATGAAATTTAACATCTTGCCAATATGTAAGGATTTAGGAATGTAATGGCAACAAAATATAAGGGGGAAACATCATAGATAAAGAGAACGAATGGCTCAGAGGGGAGAGAAGTGGTTTTAGAGCCGAATAAATATTGCTTTGCTGCTACAACGAAAATGATGTACTTAAGCCAGCATGTAAAACTATATCATATTAGTAGTACGATTGGTACTGTTGCTAAGGTTCAGATAGCATGATGGTTTTTTTTATTTATTATTTATTCTACTTCAGGTCTTCTATAAGCAGGGCCATAGTCACATACCGGGAGGTGAAAGTCATCTATTCCCCAAAGAAATTCACAAACATCGATGCTCACCTGCGGGATTGGCTACCAATCCACAGCCGGTAGCAAAAACGAGTTATTATTCATTCACCCAATTACATTACATTACAGCACTTGACGTTCAGATTTAAATACATGCAGTGCGACAGCAAAGTTCACATAATAAAAAAAACAAATTTTTTCATTGCATTAATGTACGATCTGAAGTACCTTAATATTAAAAGTACTCCCGGAGAAGCAATCTCTGGTAAAAATTCTAGACTAACTTCGATTAACTCTAACTATTTCGACAGTTTTAAATTAAATATTTGCTTTCAGCATTCGTACATTATACGTATCGAAATTATCTGAATTTTTAGGCTCTACCATATTAATTATTAAATCCCGGTCTAATTTCTCTATTTGTCTTATTTAAATATTAATAACTACCTTTCTTTACCTTTCTCTACTTATCATTCTCTCAATTATCCATTAAATTATAATATCTTTCTACGATTGTATTTTAAATGACCCCTTTATCATTAGTACCTTGCGTTGAAATGGATTTTATTTACAATATTTATGAATTTATTCATTATTTTTGCCTTGCCGGTATCCTACTTATGTAAAGGTTTCGTAATTGACGTCGATACATATTTACATAGTTAACAGAATTTCATATAAGTGTTAAGAAATCTGAGAATGACGAGTTCGTCTCAGCAGTGCAGATTTATAGTTAGTGGATAAATTCTTTCAATTATCCTTATATATAAAAAGGCCTACGTGAATTATCATTATTATTTAAATATATTTCTCTTTTACAAGATTAAATAAAAACACTTCTGATAAAAAAAAATAAAAATAAATAAAAATAAATAAAAAATTAAAAAAAACCTTTATCATCCGAAAAAAAAAAGAAGTAAATATTTGGTAGTGGTTTGCTTATCTGAACTTCACTGTAATCTTCCTGCTCTCACATTTATCTTATTGTTTGTTTGTTTCTTCTAAGTTGTCTGTTTTATTCAGCTTCTTAGGTAATTGAGAAATTATCATAGATTTCATGTTCTACATATGGACGGTGGGATAGAATACGTCACCATTACATTTCAAAAATGACATGAAAATTAACTTTGAGTTTACAACATAAAGCGGAATACAAAAGTTTGAAATATAAAATTTTGCTATAGGAGAGTTGGCTTCAAGTAGATGATATTGTTGACAATTTTAAAAATTCATTCAAGCGTTATATAAGAATGTATATTTTCGTTTCCTTTCTAAACACTTCGTGGCTGAGTGGATTTGAATTCTGTAATACTACATGACAACTAAACTGCCTCAACTAATCAAAGTATTTTAAATGTTTCTCCATGACATATGTCACAAAAATGATTTATCAACACTATACACCTCCGCAGAGGTGTATAGTGTTGAAAACTACTCGGTTTCCATAGGAGATCCCTTCCAATTTTAAAATCTCTGTGCTAAGAAAACAATATTAGGTGGACAGGATTGATTTCTGGTATATATATTTTTAAATTATGGTCTAAGACAACTTAGTATAATTAGCCGATGTGTTACTTAACAGACGTGAAATACAAATGTACTAATTTGGAAGTCTCATTTCTAGGTAAGGACGGACAAAAAGGGAGATGTTTGTAATCGATGTCATAACAGTCAATGCAGTTTTGCCACCTTCCTAAAAATTACGAAAACACATTAAGAATTGGTATTAAATATAGTTTTTGATTTATCCTTTTATTTATTTCAAATTATCGTACCAGCGGTAATATTCTTTTTTAAAAAAGCGTATATTCCGGATATTGTATTATATCATGGTTTAAGAATTTATTCAACTATATGTTTCATATCAACATCATATTTGTAAGAACCATAACATTGTTAAATCATGGAAAAGATTGACATCAACTGGGTTTATATTAGTCTGAGTAATTTTTTTGATACTAAGTAAAAAATACTGACACGTTTCGCCAACTTAGCTGTTTGGCTTCTTCAGGGTGAATGAAATAGATACAAAACAACTTAAACACTAAAACTGTTCATGAAGGAATGAATGGAATACAATTGTATTTTTTACAAAGACAGAACGCGTACAACACACGCATGGAGGTGCATGATGTCAACTCTTGTAATTATAATTATGTGTAGGAACGTTCTGTAATTGGCAGCGAGATTTAACTCTGGCGTGCTTAAAGATCTTATGAGGGTCTTCCAAATATCAGCCAGAATTAATCCTTGGTTTCTGTTGAGGTTGTGTTCAGAACGGATTACTGTTATGGCTTCCTTTATGATTCGGGAGCCGAAATCTTCCTCTAAATAGGGCATGGAGCTTTTGTCCCATTCTATGGTATGGTTTGTTCTGGAGAAATGAAGTGCTAACCCGGAATTGTCTTCTCTGTTGTTGTTTACATCTCCGACGTGTTCTTTTTTTTTTTCTAATTTCCAAACTTCTTGAGGTCTGACTAATGTAATTTAATCCACATGAACAGGGGACGTTATAGACACCGGCATATTTGAAGAAGGCATGATTGTCTTTCGGAGATCTTAAAAAATGGCGGGTAGTCTTTAAAGGTTTAAAAGTCACTTGTATTTCATGTGGCTTAAGGAGTGCAGCAATCTTTTTAGAAACTGTCCCAGCATAAGGAATGGCGATGGTGGATTTATAACGTATTTCTTCAGATTGTTGTTGTGAGGGTCACAGAAAGGTAGCTTACGGATCAGTGATTTGGGTAACCATACCATTGTCTATAAAGTTTTTTGATATGTGGGATAGTTCATCTTTCAGATCTTTATCTTCTGTAGTGATGCGAGCGGCCACTTTTTTAGCATGTGTACGATGCTTAGTTTTTGAGAAATGTAGTGCGAAGATGCGAAGTGCAAGTATCGACCTGTGTTGGTTGGTTTGCGATAGACTGATACGTTCAGCCATTTGTATCTTAATTAAAGTATCCAGGAATGGTAATGTTTGTCCTTCTCAAGTTCTAAGGTAAATTTTATTTTGTGATGGAAGAAGTTGATCTTGGTAAGAAAATCAAAAAGACCTTTTTCAGTGTTTTTCTATACAATAAAAATGTCATCCACATTGTTCGTAAATCGTTTCATTCCATAAGAAAAAAATTAGATTTTAGGCAATGACGGAAAAAGATAAGTAATATCTTCAGGGAAGAGGTTTCTCAAAATACTGATTACTTCGTCTACCGGAACATTCGTAAATAAGGATGCTACATACAGGCTTGCAAGAATGTCTGTCTCGGAGATCGAGATGTTCCTCAATTTATCAATGAAATGTTGTGAATTTTTTATGTAGGTATCCGAATTACGGATGTTTGCCTTAAGGACACCTACGAGGTATATCGACAATAAGTATGTAGGAGAATTAATTCCATCTACTATAAGCGCAGTGGTATTCCATTTTTATGCACTTTGGGAGAGCCATATAGTCGCGGCGTTAGTGGATGCAACGACTTTAATCTTCCTTTTAAGTCTGTTGGCCAGCTGTTCATATTACGCAACAAGTTGTTTGTATCATTGTGATTTTTTCCTGAGGGTCTGAATCTAACACACAGTAGGTAGATGTGTCAGAGAGTAAGTCAGTGATCTTTCTCTTGTAATCTCTGGTGTTTAACACAACTGTACAGTTTCCTTTATCTGCTTTTAAGATGATAATTTCTCTATTTTTCTTCGAAGTAAACATAGCTCGTTTTTTCTAAAGGCGTGATATTTTGGTTTGGAGCTCTTGAAGATGAGAGAATGATGGCGATTTTCAGTCTGAGATCATTTGCCACGGGTTCCTGTTAATGATGAAACTGCCTTTTTTATGTTACATATGATGTCTACTTTAGGAATTTGGTCTGGGGCAATAGCAAAGTTGAACCTTTTCGTAAGTATACTAACTTCCGGTTTTGTTAAAACCTGATCGGAGAAATTGAAGATTACTGTGTTATCTGGCAGACAATTCGGGGTTAGCACTTCATTTGTCGAGGACAAACCATACCATCGAATGGAACAAAAGCTCCATGCCCTATTTAGAGAAAGAATTCCACTCCCGAATCATAAAAGAAGCCATAACAGTAATTCGTTCTGAACACAACCTCAACAGAAACCAAGGATTAATTCTGGCTGATATTTGGAAGACCCTCATAAGATCATTAAGACGCCAGAGTTAAATTTCGCTGCCAATTACAGAACGCTCCTCCTACATAACAACAGTTGACATCATACACGCTCCATACATACATCACACGTAAAATACAATTTTATTCCATTCATTCCTTCATGAACAGCTTTAGTGTTTAAGTTGTTTTGTATCTATTTCATTCACCCTGAAGAAGCCAAACAGCTACGTTGGCGAAACTTGTCGGTATTTTTTACTTAGTATCAAAAATATTACTTCGACTAATATAAACTCAGTTGATTTCAATCTTTTAAATAGTTCTTATGGTCGAAAATAACATAAATTCATTATTGTTAAATCATATTAAAAGAATGTGCTGTTTTGATATTTTCAATGATGGGAAATATCGATTTCCAAATAGTTTTTAAACGAATTCCACTCAAAAATGATTGTAAATCTATAAAGCGTTTAGTACCAATGGGCTAAGAGTGCAAAAGTTCGGAATAAAAAAGTTCTGAAATAAAAAAGTAATAATAATAAAGAGTCCTTCAAGTCAATACAAACTTCTAAACAGGGAGGTTGTCTGATATCGGGCAATGAACTTCCCCTACCTCCTAAATACAGTTAATAGAGAGATGAATTTCAGCTACATAAATTTGAATACTGCAGTGGGATTCAAAATTCGTTCACTGATCTATTGGTTAGACCATCGGCTCCCAACCGTTGGTACGCGTGCCTCCATGGGGTACGTGCTGGGCCGTTCAAGGGGTGCACGAAAAATAATCGGTAATTGCGGAAAAACAAGTAAAGAAATTCCATGACGTTAGTTATGGAACAATAAATGTCAAGTTTGAATCATCGCTATTTTAAAAACAAGGGGTACAATTTATTGAAATGGGTTTAAAAGAGTACGCAAATGGAAAAAGGTTGGGAACCACTGGATTAGACCAATGTGAAGATCATTAATAATGACACTGGCTTTCGGCTCATAAGATCTTTGATAATCTCTGACTTAATTCATAAAGAAATTATTGTTACATTTCTCGCTATGCTATGTTAATCCAAACGATGTTCTGATTAGGCAAGATATATGAGAAATGGATGAGTACGCATTCTTATTATCAGGAAAGTCATTGTGTTTTATACTGAATTTGAGTATTCGAATACATATACTTGTGCCATCAAATGGGATGTGGAATCCACAATGAAGAGAGAAATCATGAACGTGCATCCCCGGAAATGTACTATATTAAAGATACAGGATGTTGCTTGTGTCGTAAAAAGGATACTTTACAGATGGACGTGCTGAGAACTTCATGTGTACGTCAGAGACATATGAAGAAGCAAACTTCCTCTTCCGATGAACTAAACGACAGTTACTCCTTAAGGGAATGCTGTAGATAGTATTCTGTGGTGGTGCAATATATTCTATACATGTCCCAAAAGGAAGAAGACGATAGCACAAAAGAATAACAATCTCTGAAGAAACAGCCAGTCTTACCGATATTCTTGATTCATACCTTTGCACTCTCCTTATATTACCATTGTGGATTATGAGCAAGTTGGTGTCTCCACTTTCAGTTAATCTAAAAATTGATTATTTAACGTTTGGTGAGAAGAGAGTACTTTCTTCAAATTGTTTCTTAATTTCCTCTCGAACATCATATTTTATGGATATTACATCACATCTTTCTTATTTATTATATCTTTTTGTTTATCTTTAATATCTAAAATTTAACATCTGAAAGTTAAGACAAATGTCTTATCTTTCAGATGTTATTTTATTTTTATAAACAGACGATAATGTAGCACCCCAAAGATGAATTTTCCAAGAGCCTACGTGTCTCAGTCAGAAGAATAATTCAACATTTGATTTGACACTTTAGATTGAAAAACCTGATTTCGAATTCCCATGTAACACTTAAGAAATCTTTTATAAAAAGATGTTTCAACTGAAAATGAGTTCGCCAGTCTTAAACAAAGGCAATAGGATATTCGACATTCAAAATAGTGGCCTCCTAGCTTTATTTACTTTGGCTATAATTCCAAACAATCCAACTCCGCGATCTACATTCCATAATGCTATGTATTATATATATATATATATATATATATATATATATATATATATATATATATATATATATATATATATATATATATATATACATATCAACTAATTTCTATCGAAATTTAGATTTTCCAGAAATGTCAACAAATTTGGTTTCTGTATGTTACCCAAATATTTAGTTGCTGTTATAAGTCGACTATTCCTTTATTTAGAAACACCTTCTTGCCTGAAATTGAAGATCTATTTTATAGCAGAGTTTGTTGAAATTTGAGGATGATCATATCTAATCTTAACTTGTTATCGAAAACGACCAAAATGCTTTTTAAGAGCACAATCTTAAAGGTTTGTCTCTCTTAATTTAGAAATACCCGCTTAGAACAGGGAGATTAAAAAAGTAGCAAGTGACGCATGCTAGATTTGAAATTTATCCTTTGAAGAGTGGAGGTGACCAATCACTAGTGGCGTACATATGCCTTGCAAATGACCCCTTACTATCTTCTTGATCCTCCCTCTGTTCAATAGTAATATTTAAAGAATAATGATAATCATATTTCTCGATAAAATAAATTGAAAGAATACTACAAGAGTTGAAGAAGTCTATTTAGTTGGAAAGTGTTCCACTCACTCAAAGAATACAAGCAACTTTCAAGAACATATATAGTTTTTAAAAAAAATAATTTAACTAGAGCTTGCAAAAATCCTAAACTAATAAAAAAGCCTACACTACAGTTTTATAGTAGCTAC